>NC_135645.1:17216060-17519090 GCF_053574225.1 Canis aureus
TTGGCTGCCCATTGGGTTGTATGGAATCTCGCACAGCCCTCTGAACCCTTTTCCAAATCAAAACAAAAACTTAAAAAAAAAATAACAACCAACCAAAACAACAGATGATTTAAAAGGAGGTAACAGCCAGCAAAACGAGGAAGAATTAAACCTGTGCAAAATCAACATTCATTTTAATTTTTGTAATAATGTTGGGAACAGATTTCTTTTAGGACATTGTGTTTTAGGGTATGTTCTTCATTATCAAGCATGAATGAAGCACTGCCTGCTTAGCATGACAGTGTTTTTCCTCCTCATAAATTTTACTTAGTGTAGATGCAAACAAACAGTTCTGCCCCCAAGGAGCATACAAATCAGTGGGAAAATGAGGCAGATCCTGCTTTTGTTCTTAACGTTGAAATACGTTCTAGGTATGCTATAAGCTGAATGTGTGTGGCTCCCATGTTAAAACTGCCAGTTATTTTTACCAGCAAAAATGGGATTATTTGGAAATAGCAGAAAATTGCAATTTTGGACAAGCAAGTTATGGCCAAACCATAGGCGTGTCTGCAGAACAAAAGAGAGGAACCCTCTAGTACAGAGGAAAGGGTGAAGTTGGGAAGGCTTTTATGAGCAAAAGGTCTGTTGGAGTTAACTGGGGCTTTGAAGTATGGTGGCTTTTTTTTCTTTTGTTGTTTGAATTGTGATAGCATCTCACTGGGTGGACTGTTGTGGGGTGGTGGGGTTGGGGCGCTGCTTTTCCCCCTGCTGGGGTGGAAAGTAGTAGTGTCAGCAGGCAAGATCCAGTCTCCTCCAGTGGGGTCTGCAGTTGACCAGGAGTGGTAGGGCGTGAGAGCGCCCCCTGCTGGCCCCCTGGCTCCACTCTGAATGAGCTTTCCTTTTTCATTTGTCAACTGCCCAAACTCCTCTGTTGAAATCTAACATCATCCCCATCCCCACCTCCACCCCCAACCCCAACCCCCAGCACCAACATGATAGTATTGGGGGGGGGGCGGTCTCTGGGAGGCGAGTAGGTCATGAGGGCAGAGCCTTCATGAATGGGATCTGTGCCCTTATAAAGAGACCCCAGAGAGTTTGTTCCTGGTTGTGGGGACCCAGTGAGAAGGCTGGGTGTCTATGAACCAGTCGGGTTCTCTCCAGCACCCCAATCGGCCTGACCCTTGATCTTGGATTTCCTCAAAGAGCTGTGAGAAGTACATTTCTGTGTGCTTTAAACCACTCAGTCTATGGTATTTTCCTTAGAACAGCCTGAAGTGACCAAGACAGGAAATTTGTGTGTGTGGGAGGGTGGCTGTTGTCTGCCTCTGCGTGTGCCTTTCAGCTCCCCCTCTCGGCCATCCTGTGCTTCGGTCTTTGTGTGTCTGCTGTTGTCCCTCTGTGCCTGCTGCTGTCCCCTGTGCCTGCTGCTGTCCCCCTGTGCCTGTTGCTGTCCCCCTGTGCCTGCTGCTGTCCCTCTGTGCCTGCTGCTGTCCCCTGTGCCTGCTGCTGTCCCTCTGTGCCTGCTGCTGTCCCCTGTGCCTACTGCTGTCTCCCTGTCTGCTGCTGTCCCCCTGTGCCTGCTGCTGTCTCTCTGTGCCTGCTGCTGTCCCCTGTGCCTACTCCTGTCCCCCTGTGCCTGCTGCTGTCCCCCTGTGCCTGCTGAAAGCAACCGCTTCACCATGGAAGTCTGTTGCTCTCGATGGCAGCTTCTCAGACTCAGTCCTCCTGAGGGGCTGGAAGATGAGCTGCTTGCAGGTTCTTTAGGTTATTCTTCCAAGTAGCCGGTGACACATCCCACACCAGAGATTTTGCTGTTAGCCCAGTGTTTGTGGAAGCGCTGCGGGTCAGAGGTTGCTGTGTGACAACAGGAACATGTGAAAAGGAGCTCTGGGTAGAGACCTGAAGTGCTGTCAAAACCAAGTGTACTGTTGAGGAAGGTGGGGGCGGACGGCGGCCAGATAGGCGGTGTGGGCGCCTGTGCCATTGGACTGTCCTCTCCGGGACCGCGGTGGGGACGGCCAGGCCCACCTCAGCTGAATTTAAATGACTTGGAAGTTCTGCTGGTATTTGCGATCTGTCATAGAGATTTTATGTTTGCCTGGGAAGCAAGTGAACCTAGGCAGTGATGACGGATGCCACACAAGGTGTGGGGGGTTTGGATATAAAATCAGGTTGTAAAATGAGAAGAGGAAGGGGGGTTCATTATCAAGTGATAGTAAGAAATGATGCGCAGTTATGCACAGGAAAACAAAAAGAAAAAGCCATATATTTAATTAGATCAATAAAATGATCAGCTGTCCAGAATCCTGGACAATTTACTCTTTCCGTGGAGCTCCTCTACAGTTTTAACTATTCTGGATGGAAATCATTCTAAAATGCATTTCATACTCCCCTGCCTCCTCAAAGTGCTGGTAAAGTGTTTTTTGATATCAGAGTCATTATTATGAACATTGGTTGTTATGTTTTTGAAATACCACGAAGCAGCCATGCCTGTTGAAGTTGCTGAGGCTAAATTTCCTAACGTTAAAAATCATGAAAATATATGCTTTTATCATGTTTGCTTTTTTTATTGTTTTTCTTTCTCCCTGCTGTCAAACACCCCTTTCCCAGCTTTCTGATCTAATAATAATGAGCTTCCAACCTCTTTTTTCTCTGTCACTTCTACCCTGGCTTTGGCATGTACCCAAGTTGACTAAGCCTATTGGAATTGTGCTGTAGGTAGAAATAAATAGATCCTAAAGTTTAGTGCATAAAGTTTATAACAATTCTTGTGGCTAATCACACACCCTTGCAGGCATCTCCTTGTCACTCGATAACAGTAATTAATGATTGAGACGTGTCTAACACTGTTCTAGGGATGGCACATAGACTAACATATCCAACATCACAGTGATAATAGAACCTAGAACCTACTTTACGGTAGTGGCCATGATGTTGGCCAAGGTAATTGACCAAGATCCCAGGTACATTGCTTTGAAATCTTCCACTGCATGCAGGGCATCCATGCTTAGGTTTAGATTACCACCAATGATTGAGTGCAAAAGAAAAAATAAGGCCAGCCCATTCCTAAGACCCAGGATTCCTTCATCAGCAGGCTTCTCCTCAAGGATTCCCTGGTGGCTTTGTCAAACCATAGGTTTCAGGAGTATCTAGGACACTTCCATCCAAACTTCTTTTATACCCTTCTTCAGCTGGGTCACAGGAGCTCATTCAACCTTTCCTGACTTCCTTCCTGTTCCATTCCCTATACCATTTCTCCAAATAAAATATTTAAATTGGGATTAATAGGTCTAATATGCAATGAATAAGAGTCATAGGAAAAGAGCCCAGAGAAAATGTAAGGTTATAACAAAACAAACCAGAAAAATTTCCGAGACGTATTAGAGACATGTTTCACAAGGGGCCCAGCACAATAAATAGAAAGACATCATTCTACAGTGTACGTGGAGAAGTTTTTTTTTTTTAATTTTTTTTTAATTTTTATTTATTTATGATAGTCACAGAGAGAGAGAGAGAGAGAGAGAGGCAGAGACACAGGCAGAGGGAGAAGCAGGCTCCATGTACCGGGAACCCGATGTGGGATTCGATCCCGGGTCTCCGGGATCGCGCCCTGGGCCAAAGGCAGGCGCCAAACCGCTGCGCCACCCAGGGATCCCGAGAAATTTTTTAATGGAGATAAAGAGAAGATCCTAAAATCTAAAAAGGAAAAAAATCATGAAAATCAAAATAACATTGAGCTTCATAACACCTACACCACAGGCTAAAAAAATGTGCTTCACACTTATTTATTAATAGTGAGCTGCTGGAGCAGGTGCTCCAGCAAAAAGAGAGAGTATATTAACAAAGAAGGAGAGAGTGAATCCAACATAGGAAAGCAGGCATGGGCAGTCTATGGTCATGGAGACGAAAAGTCCAAATCAATAGTTGTCAGAAAGCTCAGTGGACTGTTAATCCAGATGGCAAGGGAAGAGGAGAGTCAGAGGAAGACCTAAAAAAAATTAACACTGATGGATTATCTTTTATGTTTGAGGATTTCAAAAACAGTATTAATTTACTAATTGATATTTAACCAATCCAATGGTGCCTTTAAAAAAATTAACAAGGCAAAGTACAAAGAAAATTATTGAAATTTAGAATGAAGCACCTTTACATTTTTTTATCATGAAAACTTCAGGCCTATGCAAAAGCAGAGAGAATGAATAATCCAGTGAGCTCTCACAGACCAATCATCTGTCTTCAACCATTCTTAAAATGTAGTCATTTCATTTCATCTATCCTCCCACATTTAAAAATTTTTTTAATTATTTTGTAAAAACTTAGAATCTTTTTAAAGTTTTAAATTCCAGTTAACAGTATTATAGTAGTTCCATGTGTAAAATATAGTGATTCAACATGTCCATACATCACCTGGTGCTCATCACAAGGGCACTTACTCCCCATCACCTATCTCCTCCATCCCCCCACCCCCACTCCCCTCTGGTAAACATCCATTTGCTCTCTCTAAGTCTGTTTCTTGGTTTGTCTCTCTCTTTTTTATTTCCTTTTACGTGTTTGTTTTTTTTCTTAAATTCCACATATGAGTGAGACCATAGGGTATTTTGTCTTTCTCTGACTGACTTATTTCACTTAGCATAATACTCTTTAGGATGACCACCCGTGTCATCGCAAATGGTAAGACTGCATTCTTTATTATGGCTAAATACATATATATGTGTGTGTGTATGTATTTATACATTTATATATAATGGAATATATATACACATTGGAAAATATATGTACATATATACATGGAATATATATATATTCACACATACATAATGGAACATATATACACACATTGGAAAAAAATATATATATATCACATCTTTATCCATTCATCAATCAATGGACACCTGCTGCTTCCATATCTTGGCTATCGTAAATAAACAATAGGGTTTATTTGGCTGTTATAAACATAAGGATACATGTATCCCATAAGCATACTTTTTAATTATTCTTTGATTTGAATTTTCATCCAAAGTTGATAGGTGGAAATTAGTGGCTATGACTCTTAAGTCTGTTTTGTCTGTAATAGTTCCCTAACCACCTCCTTCCCCCCACACCCCATTTATGTCATTAATTTGCTGGGGAAAGTGAAAGTGGTTCTGTAGAAAATTTTGCATTCTGGATTTAGTTGATTGCTTTCTAGTGCTATTGAGCTTTCTATTCTTCATATTACCCATAAACTGATATTTAGCTAGAAACTTAAATAGATTCCGATTCACTTGCTTGGCAAAAAAATACTTCATAAGCATATAATTATTGGTTGTCACACTTTTCTTGGATTGTCTATTAGGTTCGGGAGGTGTCAGCCTGATAATGATGAGGCAATTATTAACTCCATGTAAAATAAAGAAGTGCGTAATTTTGGTACACCAATGGGCTATGCAAAGAACAAAATGTACTTAGTCATTAAAATTAAACTCTTGACTTTTAGATTAACCTACAATTGTGAGAGTATGGAGGAAGAACTATGGTGTGCTGAGAAATGTTTAATAACCAGTTCTTTAGAGGCAGAGGGGACGACCTGGCAACATATGCTGATTTCCATGGTGTAAATACTCCCACCATGGCCAATTTCAAGCTACCAACCATTTAATAGTTGGCCTGCAGAATTCCTGAAAATTTAGCAGTCAGCTCATGCCACCAGATAGAATAGGCTCCAGGATACCACTAAGATATATATGAGGGTCATAGAACTAAATACCTACCATTTGCTATAGCAGGAAATAATATCTAGAATTGATAAATCTAAACATAAGTAGAATAACCATCTACATTTACATTACAAACATGTAAATAAAGGCTAGAAAAAGTAACCAAGTTCAAAGTTTTAAATGATAAGCCCTTTAGTCTATTTTCAACTATGCAATAAAATCAAAAATGTTTTGATAACAATAAATTTTTAAAAGACAACCCAAAAGATATTAGCACATCTTTGTAGGTGAGGTGAGTGATGGAAACTGCACTCTTCAAAATCAAGGTGGGTCTCTGCACAAGGAACAACCTAGGTTCCTTTCTGCAACTATGAATTATCCATCCCATGATGGAAATCCTGTGGACTCCAAAGCTGACGGTCCAGCCTGGCCCAAACTTGTCAAGAACATGAGGTCTCCATTAAAAAGTACAACACACTGTAAGTGTGTGGCTCTTGTGATCCATGTTAAACCCACACGGGGGGAGATGGTGGGACTTGGAGTTACTTGAGCTCCAAGCACTGATGGTGCCACCCCACTTTAATAGTTCCCGAACTACCTCCTTCCCCCCCAGCCCACCATTTCCTCCTTTGATTTGCTGGAGAACATGCTTCACTGCCTATATGGAAGCTGATGAGTGGCTGGTGAACTTTAGAGCTGAGTCTGGGCCAGCAGAGATGCCAAAAACAAGAAACCCTGTGAAAATGACAATGCTGCTGGCTATTGGTTCCTAGAGGGCAGTGCAAGCGGACAGACACAGCCCTGTTCTCACCTCGGCATCCCAGTGCTTCAGCTGCAGATTGATGCAAAATGCCCAGTTCCCTGGAAACTGCTTCCCGCTCATGGCATGTGGCTGCACTCTGGGCTCTATGCATACAGATGAAGTCGAACTTATTTCTGCTGTATTGAGATCCGGGCAGAGCCTGGCAATAAAACAAGCACCCAGCACTGCTATTCGACTCCAGCCACCCTGCTTTCTTCACACGAGATCTACAATTTGCTCTTCACCTCTCCTTTCTCTTTTTAAGTCCAATGGTGCATGAATTTATCCTTGTGAAACAACAGTGCAGAAACATGAACAATAAACAAATTAATCATGCCCTTCAGATCCTGCGCGCTTTCCCAGACCAGGATCCTACTGTGGCGGCATAAAGTAGATGTTGACCAAATATTTACAAGTGATTAAATAAAATAGTGACAAATTGATTAGCCTCACTTTTATATTTGCACTTTTTTCCTTTCCATTCCTCTCTCTCCTTCCTTCCTTCCTTTTTTTTTTTTTTCCATATTATTACCAAGAAGAGCTACTGTGTCTTTCAAAGGTCTAACTTAGTTCTCAAGGACAGTGATTATCTCAAGGGAAATTTTAAAGTTTATTTTTTTTATCCATATTGCTTTTAAGAATTTCAGCTCACACACTCAAGCATTCAGAGAATGTAACTTTAGTTTTCCATAATGGAGTTCATTTATGTTTTGAGTCCCCATCCCCATTTTACCAAGGAGTGTTCCCCCTCCACCCTCCAGGGTTGCATGTAAAGCCCGCGGGTGCATCTAAATCGGCATTAAACCAGGCAGAGGAGTAGGTGTCCACACTGATGTTTGCTGAGACTGCATCTCTCCTGCCCCACTCACGGGGCTGCTCTCTGCAGGTGGGCCTCGTGGGTACGTTTCTCTGAGCTTCCTGCTACTCCTAAGCACTGAAGCCTCTTAGGCAGGCTCAGGACTGTCTGACCAGACACTCCCGCCAGCCCTTCCTCCCAAGCCCAATGAGCGAACCACAAAGTGCTTCTGTTCCTGTACCTGCCAAGCCCACCTGGCATTCCTGTCCCCCAGACCTCCAGCCATTCTCGGCCCTCATAGAGCAGCACCCTCTCCCCCTCCCCATTCACCAGTGTCTTGCAATTCTCTCTTCCTTCCCTAGTCCACACCTCTCCAGCCTATGGAATCCTGATCAAGTTTGGAAGGACCCAGGAGAAACTTGAGAAATTGGCTCTCATTATGTATTCTTTCAAATCTTTTGTTTCTGGCATAAATTTTATGCTCTGAATCCTAAATGGCTTAAACTATTGAAACTCAAGAGCTAAGAATGAACTTGATTTCTGCTTTTCTGCTACAGGGACTTAACTCTTAGGCAATGAAAATCTTCACTGAATATGGAGGGCTAGATGATAGAAGGGATTAGCAGGAGCGGAATCACATCCTTAATACACCATATTATTATCCCACTGCATTTGCAAATATTTACTGAGTCCCCGGAGGTGTGGCGGAAGGGAGGTAGACACCAAGTACATAGGCATTGTTCCCTGTCCTCGAAGGAGTTTATAATCTAGTGGGATGACAAATGCATCCTCAAATAAGAAAAGGGAGTAAAGAATCAAAGGCAGAGAGGGCAAAGCATACTATTTAGTTGCAAGGTTCTAGATGGGTCTCAGGTACTACGGGGCTTTATTTATTTACTTAACATAGAGCAAGCACAAGCGGAGGGAGAGTCAGACTCTCTGCTGAGCAGGGAGCTGACGTGGGGCTGGATCCCAGGACCCTGGGATCATGACCTAAGCCTAAGGCAGGCGCTTAACTGACTGAGCCCCCCAGGCGCCCCTACAGGGCTGCTTTTACACCCTGCATGGGGATGTGACTGATGGGCCAGTATCTTCCTGGACAGGCAGACTGTATGGAAGGGCCGGGGGACTCTCCAGTGTCATCCCAGCAGGACAGGCAATGGTAGAAAAATCACACTCAAATTGGGGAGGGGTATGAGGATGGGGTGAGTAGGGAGGTAGGTAGTGGACAGTCACCAAAGGGCTTACAGTCTAATTGAGGATAGAAGCTATGTTGTGACTAAAAGCCCTTCCAGAACCAGGCAGTGTAACAAACTATAGCAGGACTGGTACAATTCAAGTTACATTTACTGGGATCCGAAGATGAAGCAAAAACTAAAATGTAGAGTCAGAAAGGCTTTTTGGGAGGCACTTTGGGACCTTGGAAGAAAGGGAAGAGCTTATTGCTAATAGATGCTAACACTTAGTGAACACTCCTCTACCAGTCACTGTTGTAAGCACTTCAGTTATTGGGTTATTGGGTTCCTCACAACAATAATCTACAAGTAGCTACTATTTTTAACATTCCCATTTTTACCAATGAGGCGACTGAGGCACAGAGAGATTTAGTGACTTGCCTGAAGCTACACAGCAGAATTGGAAGGCGGGTGGTCCGACTCCAAGGGCTGCACCCTAAATTGCTATGGACCTTCAACAGAGGGGTTGAGAACTTCAACAAAGAGAACAGCTCAAACACAACTACACGGTGGGAGAGAGAAGGGTAGGTGGGAACCTAAGGCAAAGGGTGACCTCCAGAGCATACCTGGTGACCGCACGCTTCAGGTGCCTCACCTGTGTCTTTGCCGCCTACAGACTCCCCGTTGTTGCCACTGCGTGTGTTCTTACATCAGCCGAGAAATGACGTACCCCAAGGGACAAGATGCCAGTAGTGACTTGCCTGGAGAATCTCCGAGCAGAGAGGGAGCCCCCACCCCTCTGGCTCCTGGTGACATCCTGACTCTGCGATAGGCGCGAAGGTAAATGTATGGCACTGCGCCACATCCAGGCATCTGGGCTTTCTCCAAACAGTGCCATTGTGAGCTCGGAGATCAAAAGTAGGAGCCTCGTAGGGCTGGTTGCCCCTTGTAGGACCCCGAGGTCTACGAGCGAGATAAAATGGTTTCTCTGAACTCACGGGTTTGGCACTCAAACCATAGACGGGGTGATGGTTTAAGCCAGAAACGCTGTTGTCAGCACTAGGACACATTTAAACCCTAGGATAAAACAAAACAGCAGGGCAAGTTTTCATGTCATTTAAAGTCACCTCCTCAGAAAAATCCTGGAAATCAAGAGGGAAGGAATGTGAATGATTTCTTAGAAATATGGGTGATTAAACTGTTAGAGAGAGAGAAGGCAAAGAGCAAGCTATGGGGTCTACAAGACGATGGCTGCAGTATGTGTGCTTGTTTACCCACAAAATTCGTTCCCGGATCCAATCTTACCTCAGTGCGTTGGAGGTCCATATGCTGTTTTTAATGAGCCTTTCTGTGAACCTGTAATCCTGGGCCCAGGCCAGCCCAGGGCGGTGGAGGGACTGCAGGAGGCGTGGGGCTGCGGGGTCCTGTCCCAGCTCTGACCAGTATCGCCGTGCGTAATCTTGGACAAGGTTCATCACCTCTGTGTGTGTCAGGGTCATCGGTTCTGAAACCGAGACAAGACTTATCCAGTCTACACTACCGCTGAGCTCGTGTGAAACCATGTGGGAGAACACTTGGGGAAGAGAAGCAGGTAACTCTGACCTCAGCCCCCTGTGGCTGAGTGAACACTGAAGTTTAACAGTGAAGATTAACTTCAGTTTTTATCAAGCTCAAATACCCGAATGAAAGGGTGGATCTAGGGGTGCAGAGGTCGCTTCCCCCCCCCCCCCCATTCCTCTTCTTTAACCCATCCAAGCGCTATAGATGGTCATTTGTGCCTCCTCCAGTGCTTGCCAGTCTCGGGATGCAGTTAATCAAAGGGGAATCACCTTCCTTCCAGCTGTCCTTCCGACGCGGGACACGTGCGTGGGAGCGCCAGCTCTACTTGAAATTCAGACGTGACCTTTAGTTAGTTGGTTCCTGAGCTTCTCTTTGTGCGAGGACTCTTGAAAATTGGGGCAGGCAACCTGGATTCTACCTCGTGTCATAAATGTAGCCGTTCATTAACCCCCGGGCTGTGCTGCACCTTCTAACACCGGATCGGGTCGTCTGGCCTGCAGGGTGACGCAGTGACTGCTGCTCTCCGCAAGACACGCTTACTGGAAACATGACCATCTAGTAGGCTGAAGACCACTAGGCCGCAGTCTCTTAAGGGGAAAGACCAAGGCTACTACTCCAGAACCACCCACTTAGAAGCTCTCAGGAAGCATTTGTTGGTGATAATAAACCACCTCCTATTTGTTTAGCACGTGGTAATTTACAGGGCATTTTTCGTAAATAACATCAATTATCAACATTCTGGCTGAGTTTCTCACCGAATTTTACCTGTTAAAGACATCAGCTGTACCTGCTGACATACATTTAGACTTAAGCTGTTGTAACTCGTATATATGAACCAAATCTATTGGAGTTCTCAGATCTGGCTGCGTATTAGGAGCACCTGGGGATATTATTAAAATCACCACCAGTCGGGTTTCCACCTTAGTCCCGCCAAATCAAAACAATTTGTGTGTTTTAAACTGCCAGGTGGTTTGAAGGTGCAACCAGGTATGAGCACCACGGTTACGGCAGAAAGACTACCGTCACAGTACTAGAAAGTGGGGCTTTAAGCCCATTTCTGCTACCGAGAAGCCTTGTAGCATGGATACGTTTTAGAAAAGGGACTCTGGCTTCAGAGCTGTTAATTCAGAGGCAGGTCCTCTGACTGTTCTTTCCATTACATAGTGGGGAAACACAGCCTTGAAGCAAGTAATACAGGTATATATGTTCCACCATCTGTTCTGCCTCTGTTTCCCTCTTCTGCTCAGTAAAGAACAAAGATCTAGGCTCTTCCATGGGAAATAGCACTCTTAGCAGATGACTGTCTGATTTAGGGTAAAGCTGGATTTCATTTCATCTGTGACAGTATTGCTTGGGGAGACACATTGGCTACCTAAAGAAGTTCCTTCCAGAAGGCTGCCATTGCTGTAGTCACTGTGGGTCTTTCGTGGTGAGCTCATGCAGAAGTGATCGAACCCCGACAGTTGTCTTGCCTTCCCCAGAGCACCTGAGACCGGCTTCTAATTCACAGCAGTCAGGACACCGCTGAGCTGGAAGCATGCTGGGGTCAGATGCTCAAGAGCTTCCTGATTGATATCCAGGACATCAACTAAGAATCGAGGGCTTGTTTGATAAGTATTGGGAGAAACCCTTTGTCCCAGAACCCTTGAATTTTGTACAATCATGGTCAAGAACAACTGCGTTTGATCTGCATAAAGATCGTGTTAAAGAACCGACCTACCAAGCCAGCAGTGTATTTCTCATCTTAAAGAGGTGAGTCTCTTTTCGGAACATTCCAGCAATTCCGTGGCTGACGGAGGCTATGTTTGCTGCTAACTTAAGTGTCTCTAGGTGAAAATGGGCTGGGTCATTAATGCCGAAAGTAACTTTTCTCTTACGGATTTCAAAAATTCACAAAAATATTTAAGTATTCGATATTTAAGTATTCAAGGGTGTCTGACAAAATTGAGATGGCCCTTCTATTGCCTAGTTTTGGGGAGGGCAGTTCCTAAAATGCAAATCAGATATCACTGACGATTATTGATCAGTCATATAATGTGCTTATGCTGCCTCTCTGGGTTTCCTTACTCTGACCATCTGAGCAACCATTTCCAGGCAGACATCTGAATTCATATGTTGCTGCGGACTTGCCACAGCTGGTAAAATGTCATTGGAAAGTGTCACATATAAAAGAATGAAAACATCTAAATGTCTTCAGGTTAGGGGCTGTGGCAATTCATGAATTTTTCACAGATAGTAGTTCTGTGAAAAGTAGCAGACCGTTAATGCTATGAGAGGGAATAGGTTTAATCTGGGGAAATAGTTTGGAGGATTTTTGCTTGACTCGGCTCATCTGTTTTCCTGAACAAGAAGGTGCAATAGGACAAAAGTGGTCTGATCCCTCTTTGTGCGATAATAATTCTATTTCTATGATCTTGGTGTCACTAGAACCCAGGACACTGTGCTTACTGGTTTATGCCTTTCAGGGCGTCTTTCGGGTTAACTGAATTCAGGTGTGTAAAGCAGGCTGCCTGGCCCTGTGTGCATAGCAAACGCTACACCAACATCAATAGTTGTCATTGTCATTATGATTAATATGATTGTTATTTTTACTATTTGCAAAACGAAGGACTGTTTTTAGAACTGAAATTCAACGATTTGAATCAGTGGAATGAAGCCCAGTTGCCCCAAGGACATTACCCAGATTATAAATCTGTGGCTCTATCCCTGGGACAAAACTCCAAAGCAGATGTCTCTGAAGTATATCGAGATGACATTTCAGTGTCTGTTTCTCAGGGTCTCTCAGGCGGAGAGTGATGGCAGGACCACACTGGCAGATCAGAGGATACCTCCGAGATCTCTTCCCTGGGGCTTTTACCCAGTGGGTGGAAGGGCTGCAAGGCGGGTGTGCACCCCTGAAGTGGGGGAGCCAAAGCAAGGCCCAGCTGCAGGGCAAAGGGACACCCCTGAGTCCCCCCCCAAGAGCAGGGGTGAAGACACACAGGTTTGGCTACACCAGTGTGTAGTCTTCAGGTCGTGGACGGGCAGCTGGGGAATTCTCCAGAGAAACATAGGCTGGGAGGGCTGTTGTCTCTGGGGTGCTGGAGGCTAAAACCTGGGCAGGGGAAGGGGCTAAGGATTCCAAAATGGACAGAAGTGTTCCTCAAAGATGCCAAGGAGCAGCAGAGGCAAGGAGAGAGGGAACTCCTTTTGCCCTGCGGAGCCAGATGGCCAAGCAAGCCAGGTGAGAGGGAGGCCTGCAAGGGGTGGCCCCAGGAGCTCTCTGGGCTTACAGTCTCCCTGAGATGAAGCAGCTCAGGCCACACAAGCCAGCTGTCCCTCAGGCAGCACCAGGTATGAGGGAACACAGGTGCCAAGGCTCAGCATCTTCAGACATTCTGGGTCACCTGACTTTATGCCAAATCATCTTACGTATCACGTATTACCAAATAGTTTACACATGTGAATCCAGACCAACACACGGCACTGAATGCATCCCATCTGGGCGGACCCCTCTTCTAGAAGGAGAATTCAGTTGTAATGAGTTTTGAGGGCAATAAATATTGGGTGGTACAATGAAGAGCCTGAGAGTAAGGCTGACTGAATTTAAATCCTGGATCCACCTATGTCCGAACTTTATTATTTAACTAGTCTAGTTTGCCTCTCTGAAAAATCCGTTTTGTCCTCTGTAAACTAATAATAATTAATAACAATAATAATAATATAATAATAATACCTGTCAGGTTGCTGTTAGAATTGGAGATCATGCTTGGAAAGTGACGAGCACAGCACTTGATTTTATAGCTTTATACTTAGTAATAAATAATCAAATCATTGTTTCATATGAAACATTTACATTTTATAATTTAACTTTCTACCTGCATTTCAAATTGATCATATCCTGGAAGCAACTGTGACTTATGGCAGGTTGTTAACATTGCCTGGAACCTTATAGTCCACCTGTGGATTTTCTGCTGGACAGAGCACTAGCTTGTGTTTTCCTTATTTTTTATTGTATTAGACTTCCAAAGTTTCATCTCTTTAATGGTAGAAAGAACAAAAAGTCTTACATATATTTTTATCTTTTTATACTTTCTTTATAGATTTAAAAAGTATGCCTTATGGTTCCCGTATATTTTAGAGACCATGAGAAAGCTTGGATTTAAGGTCTCCATATATTTTTTCTCTCTCTTATTTTCACCCCCCTCTACAAAATGATTCATAACATATTAATGGACCAAACTCCTTTGGAGCCTGAGAAACTGTCATGCTTCCATATCCTGGTCCTGTTTAACTCTTCCCTTTGATCCACTCCATCCTAAGAACATAATGTATAAATCTATAAATGTGTTGGAATTGAAGTTATTTTGGTACCCATGCTCCCAAACTCTCCTTTTCTGAGGCTCATGAGAATGGCTTTGTGGTGCCCCATTTCCTCTCTGCCCTCAACCTCAAAGGAGGATCCCACCATTGTCAAACTAAAGTTTTAGGATTTGTGATGCAGAATTATGGGACAAAATGAGAGTGAAAGGCTGGCTCTCCTGCTCCAGCGGGCTGGGCAGTGGAAGTTGTTGACAGTGGAGCAGCAGGGCGTATGTGTGGGAGCAGGTGGGAGAGGAAGGGGGTGTTGTGAAGAAATCCATAAATTTCTTGCAACTTGTGATTGTTCCTGAAATGAAAGTACAGACTTGCTGTTATTTTGAAATTAATGTTTGATTGCTGGGCTGTAGGACTCTGTCATTATTCTGAGATTGAACCATGTGGGTCATGTTTTTTCTGATTAGTCTTAATAAGGTTACATAAATTCAAGTGAGAATAAGTTAATTACCACAACCACTTGGGCAGGTACATAGATGATAACGTTGCCTACAAAGAAAGACATCTATAAGAAAAACAGCCTAGGTTCATGTTCCCAAATCTTAGGATACATCAGACTCACCTGGGGAGCATTTTAAAATGCAGACTCTTGGGCCCCATCCCTAGCAGTTTTGATGCTGTTGTTTGGGGGTCAAGTTCTAGGATTCTGCATGTTTCATTGTCCCCCTGTGATTCTGGTGAAGGGAGTTTAGGAACCCTACTCTGGCACAAGGCCAATCGGTGTCAGACATCTCCAGACAGTTCTATGTGCCACAAGGGCTCCAGTAGCTCAAATACAGAAATATGAACTTAACAGTGTCCCTTGGATAGTCTCAAAGAAAAGTCTTCATCGCATTCTTCTTAGTCATATTTGCAGGAACATCTCACCTTCTCTGTGGCTCTTATCCCCCGTTCCATGTTTGAAATCTATAGGTGAACCGAAGGCAATAATTATTTAATCTTCTGACACACAGAATAAGCATTACCTAAAACTCTCTCCAACACTAACACAAGCCATTAAATTACATTCACCAGAGTTGTCTCACTAATGCAAATTTCTGCAAAATCTTACCAGAAAGATAATTGGAAAGAAGAGTTGGCTGTGGATTGTTAAGTATTTGTCTAATTACATAATGGGATGCTGAAATGAAAACAGATAATGTTTTGCTTGCAGGAGATTTTGGAAAAGGCTGCACTTCGTCTAAGTAAAAAAGGCTTCCTTACCCACCATCAACTTTGGTTGTAGATTAACTAGATTGTCCATTTTAAAGTCGTACAATGAAAATATTTATGCTTATCTCCTGGTACAGTTTGCTCAGAGCTTCCAGAGCCTGGTTTGGAAGGAGTGAGGGCCACTCGCCCACTGTGCCTAATCATAAAATACCAAATGTTCTTAAAACAGCATTGCTCAGGCTAGCCTGTTGCCATTTATCATGCAGGTGACGCTAAAACTCTAATCACTGAAGCAGGACTTGAGAAGTGAAACAAACCATCACAGAATACAAGGTTTTTATGGAAACTTTATAGCCAGCCAGCTCAGTCTTCTTAGAGAGGATGCTTTTGTAACCTCTGGGCAAACACACGTAAGAACCATCCAGGAAACAGTTTATATAAATTTAAATATAAATATATATATATATATATATTTATATTTAAATTTATTTAAAATTTTAAATTTATTTAATCATGATAGAGAGACAGGCAGATGGAGAAGCAGGCTCCATGCAGGGAGCCCGATGCAGGACCCGATCCCAGGTCTCCTGGATCATGCCCTGGGCTGAGGGCGGCACTAAACCACTGAACCACCGGGGCTGCCCCAGGAAACAGTTATATTGATTGGTCAGTCTAGAGACACAGGAGGAAGACCTGAGAGCCAATGTGCCCTGGCTGGATACTGTCCACTCACTTTATATCCTCTGCACCTGCTGGTCTTGTCACTGAAAAATAATGGTCATGTCCCACTAAATTGGAAGGTATTTTGATGTCATCTTAAATGAATTTCAACTCTATGATAACATATTTCCCTTGTCTCAGCCATATGTAGGCTAGGAATTAATATGGTGAAGTGGTAACGACCAGTGAGAAAGGCAGATGGAGAAAAGGTAAAACCAACTTTGTTTTGTATACTTGAGCAAATTTCCTTTAGGAGATCCATTCAACCAGACTCCAGGCTGTTAGCAGAAGTCTTACCGCTTACAAGAAATATTAAAGTTATTGATGGGGTAAAGATATCAAAGTTGTAAAATGTAAACATCCAATACATGCAGTAAAATTTTAAAATATTTTCTTATTATATTTTTATTACATATTGTATAAAATTTTTAAAAATAATACATTTTGAAGACAATGCTATAATGATTAGCACATTAGCTTTCAATATCCAAGATATTGTAGTAGTCTTTAAAAAAAACAAAACAAAACAAACAAAAAGCTGTTAACCAGCCAAGAAGGCTTTGCTTCATATCCACAGCTACTGGGGATTTTTCAATTTTTTTTTTTATAGATTAGACATAAAAAGCTTGAGCCTCAAAGCAAACACATACCATTTACAGCCCTTTATTTCCAAGGGAAAGGGGTATTTTATGTCACATCCTGTTTTGTAAATAGGACTCTGCCTTCCAAAATTCCAAGGAGAATGCAGCTGACAGCATGCTTTCTTGGACTGCGCATGCTATCATTGGCATCTGAATTCCTACGGGAGCTTAGCAGAGAGTGGGTCACTCACCTCCCTAGAGCTGGTTATCTTTCTTAAGATAGCTGAGCATTGGGTTGAGCAAGGTTTGAAGGATATGATTTTTTTAAAGATTTTATTTATTTTATTCGTGAGAGAGAGAGAGAGAGGCAGAGATATAGGCAGAGGGCGAAGCAGGCTCCTCATGAGGACCCTGATGTGGGACTCAATCCCAGGACTATGGGATCACAACCTGAGCCAAAGGCAGATGTTCAACCACTGAGCCACCCAGGTGTCTCAAAGGATATGATTCTTAAGAATGATACAGACTATTTCTGTTTCAACTGAGAGTGTTTTACCAGTTTAAAACAGAATGAGGTGAACTGCATAAGATTGAGAGCCTTAAATAATCTTTTCTAAGATGGAGTAAGATGGAAAAATCTTTACAGAAAAGAGACTCATAAATTTTGATTCATACTGAAAACGATGTACTTAAAAAGAATCGTGGAGTTTAGCATTCCAAAAAGATCAGCTGGGCTCTCTAAAAAGGAGTGCAGAATTTAGGTCTTTAGTATTTCCTTTCTATTAGAGATTGGTACCCCGTCTTCTCCTGAGTGGAGGACAAAACCTGAAGATATTCAGAAGAAGACAACCACTGTAGGATGTCTGGTGGTGAGGACACAGCCCTCCCTCATGGCATTTCAGAATTTTTCCCTTTTTTTTGGCATAAGGAGTAGATACTTCCTCTAAAAAAGACACCTATATATTTAAGGTTACCTGTTTCCTTTCGTTATACCATTTTACCCCTGTCAATAAACATTTTTTGATTTTCTTCTTTAATATCAGGAACAGAGCCCAGCTCCTAAGAACAGCACATCAAGTAATTCAGACAACCCCTCCTGGTGAAAACCTGATGTATACATATAGATAGTCGTATGTTTATATACACATTTATACATATTAATAGAAATTGCACATCTTCACTAGACTTCCAGACAGAGGGCAGCCCCCAGTGGCTCAGCAGTTTAACGCTGCCTTCAGCCCAGGGCCTGATCCTGAAGACCCGGGATTGAGTCCCACAGTGGGCTTCCTGCATGGAGCCTGCTTCTCCCTCTGCCTGTCTCTCTCTCTCTCTCTCTCTCTCTCTTTCTCTGTGTGTGTATGTGTGTCTCATGAATAAATAAATAAAATCTTAAAAAAAAAAAGACTTCCAGACAGAGTAGAAAGAATGAACTAGAAGCAATATCTGAAAGGATAATGACTGAGAATCTTCCAAAACTGACAAGACACTGTGAATTTGAGAAGGCTCCTTCCCTGCAAGCACTCATGATTCAATTAGATCAATGAGTAAAAAAAAAAAAAAAATAGTTAAAATGCATATTTTCAAGTAAGGAAGTGGAGGATTTGCACAGGAAGAATAACATATAAACTGGAAGGTCAGGAAAGGTATCCAGAGTAGATTTTGTTGGAGTTAAAGCACGAAGAGGACAACTGATTATTTTAACATACTTATTTTAGTTAACTATCATAATTATGTTACTTATTTCACACATTAAATTATTCAATTATCTCAAATATCTCAACAATTATTTTTATTGCAATAGTTTTCTCAAATAGATGAGCAACAGCATTAAAATTCTGAAGTTGAGTTTACAGACTATACTCCAAAAAGCAAAGGAGACAATTTTTTTTAACATCTAATCTATTTGACTTTAAAGTTACTTATTCCTATAAATTACCCATATTTTTGTTTGTTTGTTTAACTAAATGCCAGGGGAAAGTTCTATGCTGAAATCTTGTGGGTTGTATTAATTTGTGCTAATGGTCCTGCTCATGAACCATGACTTCTCAAATAAAAAGCAATTGATTTTCCTAAGATACTTATTTTCTTTACCACCTTGCTTTCTATAGGATGGATTTATTGACTTTTTAGAGTTTATTGCTGCTATAAATCTGGTTATACGAGGGAAAATGGATCAAAAATTAAAATGGTATTTTAAACTGTATGATGCTGATGGAAACGGTTCTATTGACAAGAAGGAACTACTGAACATCTTCATGGTAAGTGAAGTAGTGAAGTAACTTTGTAGGACATTGTATAGTTCATGCAGTTTTCCTCCCTCTGGAGCTGGTGACAGCTCTCTAGATGATTGGTGACTCTTGGGATATACATTTGGAACCGCTGGAGCAACGTGAGTTTCACCATGCTGTTGGTTACTGAGTGTGCACCTGCAAACCAGCACTTTCTTGTTGGTGTTCAAATTCACAAATGTAGCAGATGAAAAGTGAAATAAACATGATCTAAAACAATCTTTTTGTCTTCATCTGTGCAGTTTTTTTAGGAGCAGCTCAAATACTAGATGGCCTAGATAGCAAGAGCCATGGACTAAGAACATAGGTACCTGAGGACCCATCTTTCTGGAGGCTCGACTAAAGTATTTCTAATAGGCAGCTCAAGGATCTTGGGTCCTTTCCAGCTCTAAAGTTCAATAATTCCCTTTATAAATATCACCCCCCTCCATCACAGAAATGGGAATAGTTATCATCATGTATAAAATGAAGTGGATCATAGATTAAAAGATGATTCAGCGGGACGCTATACCTAAGTGAGGATGTGAGGTAAGATAAACATTATGAATGCAATATAGTGAATTTGGACTCAGAATTAGAATCAGGTCTTAGAAATGATCTGGTCCAAAGTCTTTCATTTATAGATGAAGGAGTTTGAGTTACAAACATAATACATAGTATAAATATTAGCAAAAATGCAAAGAAAAATAAATGGGTAGAACTACAATTATAATTAAACACCTCAACAAATGGGCAAAGTTCATATTTAAGACTGTTTAGCAAATGTAGAGTTAACCAACATATGCAAAGAATTCAAGAGAATAATACTAATGTCATATATTATCATATATAATAATCTCACACAGGCAATTTACAAAAAAATGCCAAGATGCACTTTGTAATTGAATTTTGTAAGCATTAAAATTCAGAAATTCTGTACCTACAAAATTAGGAATTGAAAATACTCTTTAGAGTATGCCCAATCCCATGTAAATTTTAGACTACCCTCTTAAATAAACATACTCAAATTTATTTTAAAAACATTAAATATGTAATATAGCATACAAATATTGAGGAATGCCTCCAAAGCAGTACTCAGAGCAAGGGTTCTTATCCCAGGATCTATGGATCTGTGGCCTTTGGGAATCCTTGAAGACCCTGAAATTGAAGGCAAATTTTTCCCTGTATGTTATCCATTTTGGGGGAGAGAGTGATAGCCATTAGATTCTCAAAAGAATTAGGAGGAATGAAACGATAAAAGTGATTTTGCCTAAATCTTATGGAAATATTTGGACAGACTCATTAGTTAAAATGTATAACTTATGTTAGTAAAGAAAAGATAAATATTAAGTAGCTGATTGAGTTTTTTTTCTTAAAGTGTTTATAAGGAGAAGAAAAAGAAATAGGGAAATGGAAATAATAAAAGCGTAGAGCAGAAATTAATAGTTGATACTATTTGTCTCCAATTAAATTAATAAAGATTAACAAGAATAAGATGTAATTCTGGCCAGGGGACTATAACAAGAATCTTACACACTGTGGAGGGACTCTAAATGGATATAACATTCCTGGAAATTAGGTAATCTGCACCAAGAGGGTAAAAATTTATCTTTATTTTAGAATCAACATTTTTGGTCAGGAAAAACAATCATTAACATCATCAAGATAAAAGTTCTATGATTGACATCACAGAGTCCCTTAAAATACTAAAAATAAGTGACTTAAAAGAGGAAAAATTTTAAATAAATTAATGAAACGGAATATGTACTTATAAAAAATGAGTGGTTGACACACATGTTTTCTATATTGGGGCAAGCAAAAAAAATAGGGTAAGGAATAATACATGCAGTTTAAGTTCTCTCAATACATGCTAACAGGGTGTTAAAATATAGCCCAACCATCAAAAAATCCAAAGGAAGTACTAGATTTTAGGCAAAATTTACAAAGGAAGTAGTTACATCTTAATTTCACTTCAAGGGCATAAAATGGTCCGGAAGATTTTTTTTTTTTAGAAGGGTTATTAAACAGGATTTCTTGGGTAAGAGCCCTCAAGTCAATAGCATGGTGATTTAAGGAGATCATTGATATTTGGGGAACACTGTGTTCCAGTGTTTAAATCTGAGAAACCTAATGAAACAGGCTGTGGCGGCAGAGTAGAGGGGTACTTTAAGGAAGTATCTCATGCCCAAAATTAGTTGGGATGAAGGTTTTTTCATGGATCAGATATGGGGGGGAGGTGGAGAAAGCTGACGTAGAGTTGTCTTAGATCTTGTCCGGCTGGGCCACATGGAGGAGTGAGGGCATCCCAGAAGAAGAAGGAGCTGGCGGTAGAACTGGAGAGTGGTTCTCAACCAGGAGCCATGTCGTCGTACTCCTTCTCCCCCAGGGGACATTTGGCAATGTTGGGGGGCATTTTGGTTGTTAGCAGGGGAGTAAGTGGAAGAGGGTGTGGTGCTACTGCTATCTATTGTTTAGAGACCAGGGGTGCTGATAAAGTCTCCAATGCACAGGACACTTCTGAACAAGAAAGAATTATCTAGTCTGAAATATCTATTATGCAGATGTTGAGAAACTCAGACCTAGAACTTCTAGAAGGAGCCTCCTCGAGGGGTCAGCTAGAATCAGAATGCATGATGCACGTCTAGGGGATTGCAGGAGAGAGTCTCAGGAATGAAGGGGAGGCATGGTCTCAGACAAAGAGTGGATTTTAAACATCTGCCATCCAGACAGCTCTGACACTAGATAACCGTGACACTGCCTGCCAGGTCAGAGCTGTCCTGCTTTCCCATCTCTCCCCCTCCTCCTGCTCCCACTCAGCCAAGGGCTTAGCAGGAGAAAATGCAGATATGCTAAATAAGGGAGGAAAGAAGGAAACAACCCATGCCTCCTTACCTGTCCCCCAACCATGTTTCTCCTGTAAGAAGAGGGAAAACATGGGCAATGCTGATGACTCCCTCTGAAAATACCCCTTCAGGCCTCATCAACCTTCCAGTCAATCTTTCAGTCTCACATATATTGCCTGGAGGTGGGTGACAGACAAATCCTAGGAATTTCATAATCTTTTATTATGACTTATATATGTGGTCTGGTATCTCTACCAGGGATACTGGATGCCAAGCCAAATTTTCTAGGCTGTCGGGACACTGAGAAACCCTAAAAACACTCATCTAATAGAGGACATTAGATGTAGGTAACCATTATTCTAAGTATTATACCCTATACTGTGAGACCTTGACTTGCTAAGGCCACAGGGGTGGTGCTTTACCACCGCTCCCTAGGACCCTGGATTCAGCCTCAGTAATGCTTGGGAAGCAGCGGAAGAGATAGTCCTGTTTCAGACTGTGCCCTCAATTAAAATATGTTGCCAGTGGTTTTTCTAAAGATCCCTTCACGTTTAGTCATGACAGTTATGTTCAAATTCCCAGATGACTACTCATTCTCTCTCTCTTTAATTTTATTATGAATTTCTATATCAAACATTGGTCGTTTAATTTAATCACCTAGAGGTGGGGGACGAGGGAAGAATGGTTAAATTTTCCCTCTAGGAAAGCTGGAAATGTCATTTTCCCCAGGTCTCCTGACAGCCTTTATGATGAAAAGGTGCTGGCAGGATGTGAGAGAAATTCAGTGTCCTTCGAAGGCACACATATCTGTCTTCCCAGTCGATCATTCTACAAAAGGGCAAAAAGGACCAGAGGTGCCAGTGTCAGAAGCGGGAGGGGAAGCCTTGGAGGCTTACAGAATATCCTTTCATGTTTCTCCATAAGAATAATGATAATTGGTCTGAAGTTGAAAACATTGCCTGTTCTCTAGGTCCAGAATTCTTATAACAGTGGCCGCTAACATTTTTTTTTTCTCCAGTAGCCTTCTTTTGCATCTTTTGTGACCTGATACGTTGAATGGCTCCCTTTGTGCTATACAATATCAAGCTTCAGATTGTATGCAGTTAATTAAATGTCTAAGCCTCATTATCCTGAACTGACATCTAATCTTTTTATTTATTTTTAACAACTAGAACAGGTTAGACAGCAAAAACGACACGAACATATCCTCAAATTCTGTTACATTGGGGTAGAAATGTCACAAAATGTATTTGCTTCCAGCAAAGGTGAACTCTCTGATTTAATTTCTCTTTGCAGGCTGTACAAGCCCTCAATGGCCAGCAAACTCTGAGTCCTGAAGAATTTACTAACTTGGTGTTTAATAAGATCGATATAAACAATGATGGTAAGGCAGTCACTCTCCTTGGAGAGTTTTTTGTTGTTGTTGTTGTTGTTTTTTTTTTTTTTTTTAATTTACAAAGTAGGAGATGGGGTGGTAGGAGTGCCCTTTAGGCAAAAGCATGAACCCTTCAAGAAAATCCTAGTTGTGATATGACTTGGACTTCATAATTTGGCCAATTCAATGTTCTCCAGTCAGTACAATTTTTAATTGAGTCAATATTTATTGACTATACACACACACACATATATATATATTTATTGACTATACACACACATATATTTATTTATTGACTACACACACACACACACACACACATATGTAGTCAATAAATATTCACTGAATTAAAAATTGTACTGACTGGAGAACATTGAATTGGCCAAATTATGAAGTCCAAGTCATATCACAACTAGGATTTTCTTATATATATTTTCTCTCTCTCTCTCTCTCTCTCTCTATATATATATATATGTGTGTGTGTGTGTGTGTGTGTGTATACACACACATATATTCAATTCATGGTGTTTGACACTTTTGAATATATGAACACAAGTAAAGGGAGGTACAAGGAAAGAAAACTAGGAGAATATGATATGAAGGAGTCTGCTGTTTGCTCTGTGATATGTTCTAGTAATTACTCCTTTCTACTGGAGGTGTCTCATCACCTTGCAAATAAACTCAGGTTTTCCATACTATAAAAATAATCACTTCAATTGTGTGATTTTCTTCTACTATCAGATTTTTTTCCTTCCCTTTCACTACACATTTTTGGGAAGAGTTGTACTTGCCTTCATTTCTGTTCTTTGTACCTTTTCTACATTTCTACTCTTTCTGCTCATCTCTCCATCTGCTCTTGACACCTCAAAATCTGGGCTCCTCTTAGCTCGGAGAAGGTGCACTTCTTCAGAGGCTGAGTGCAAGGGAAGACACAGACATTCCAAGAGAAGAGGGAGTGCTGACGCCAAATGACTTTGATCTCAGTAAAGTGGTAGGGGAGCATATTGATTTGAGATTGAAGCAGCGTATCTAGGAATGTTCCTTAAAAACAGAAAGTTTGATGTTATGGAGTATATGATGTTAGTAAGTGGTTTAAGGCGGGTAGGGGACAATGGATATGAGGTACTAGGACTTGCATGGCCATGGTAGTCATCAATCCAAGATTCCTTTTTCCACGGAACCAACGTGCCTGCATCTTGTAATGGACACTAGAGGGCAGTAGACATCCATGTTGAGTGTGGCAGTTTGCGCAAGTCTAATGTGGCCGCTCAGTCTGGCAGGATGGGATGGAGGAGGCCGGAGGGACTTCACATGAAGTCACCATTGTGAGTGAGACAAACAACTGGACAAGAGTATAAATCTCAGAAAAACACTTGGGGAATGTATCAATATGTATCAGTGTATCAATAGCATCAATAGCATCAGTCTCCCTCTTACGACCCTGTCCTCAATTCCAAGTCCATATGCTCATTTTCTAATTTGCCAAGATCAAAGCCATTTGGTTGTAATCACATATATTTGGGTCTATATAGATCGAGGACAGAATAAATCGGTTCATGCGAAAGCTTGAGAAACACGGAGTCCGACTACCCACGACTGACCAGGAAGCTAGGTGAAGGTAGACAAGGAGCAGAGAAATGGAGAATGGAAGATCTTAGGAGGCCAGTGAAAATCGTATTTGAAATATGCAACTGAAAACTCTGATCACTAAACAGGACAAATTCTGTAGGTTTTGTTCAGTTTTAATTTTTAATCTTAGAGGTGCTGGCGTGTGGCAGGGATGGAAGGAGAGATGATAAAACATTTCAGCCTGGGGCTGAAATCGTTAACCAAAGGACAATTGCCCTGGAAATTGGGGGGGGGGCACATTGTAAATGTTTAAGACTTAGCAACACAATGAGTGTCAAAAGGACAGTCAAGAATGTTTGCAAAGATCCCTGGATCCTGCTTCTAGCGATGGAAGTGAGGTGACAGGATAGTGAGGGGATAGGACCTCTCCTGGAGAAGTATGAGGGCTGCGGTGGCCTTGGTTTCTATTAGTGTGAGGAAAGAGATAATGTGTTCCAGAAAACCAGAAGGACTTGTTTTCAATTTACTATTGAAACAGTTTCCTCAAAAACAAAGTATAAGCAACCAATGAAGTGGGGGACTAAGGTTGGAGGAGCCTAGAAGAAAAATGGCGGGGAGGGGGGTTGCAAAACAATGCAAATCTAAAAGCCTGTAGGCATTTTCTTGGGCAATAACTGAGGATACCAGCAGCCTGGGAAGTGGGCTCTCTGACTGGGAAGAGAATGTGAAAAAAGAGAGAATATATTACAGTTTCTGGAAGAGCTTAATGGAACTAATCACGTGAATCATTTTCTCTGATGAAAACTTGTATTTAAGAAAAAAGATGCCTATCATTACCTTTACAATGAAGATATCAAACGAGCTGCGTTTTGGAACAACAGTGAACCACCATTTCTTGGCAAATGCATATACAGAACTAAAACTGATAGAATTTGCTTTTATATGCAAATTATCAGCGGTTGTTTTATCATCTCATTAAGAGACAGCTGGGTCATTCCCTCTGTCAAGAAAAGGATGCTAAAATTGTACTGTTGGACAAAGACGGCCCAGAGCACCAGAAGGCGAGGAAGGGGAAGTAATGAAGACATGGAAGGTTGATATTTGCAGAAGTGTAAAAGGATTTTGCCAGTATTTGACACGGGAAAATAAAGTGTGTTACACATAAAGGGGAGCAGACACCACGGGGAAAATGTCTATTCATGTTTGCACAAGCCTAAGTATATACACCTCAAATAGGATTTTTTAAATTGTTGATTATCGTTCTTATCAAAACATCAGTGTTGGTAGAAATAGAGATGTTCGGTCAAATATAGCAGAATAGCGTTGACTATGTACCAGCATATTTATTTTATTTTTCAAAATGAAAAGCAAGCACAGCATTGGTATCTGATAATTCAGTGAATATTGAAACCAGAGATGAAGAAGATCGCAGCACACCGGGAACTTTAGGAACATATACGAAAATCCCAATTTCACTGCAAATTGTTTACAAAAGAATGACCAACATCACCTTTGTTGGGTCAGAAAAATACACAACGGCTATGACGTGTTCTATGCATGATTATCGTGGTAGTTAGCAAATCACAGAAGATTAATCAAAAGAGAGGCCTAGGATAAATGCTAAGAAAATAAAAAGATGAGGGTCTGCAAACTCCACGAGGGCAACTGTTTCTGTTTTATGTACTTTGGTATTTCTTGCATGTTTATACTTCCTGACATGTCGTAGTTACTCTATGAATAATTGTCAGGTGAAGGAGTGTCTGGTAAGAAGAAGCCATGAAAAGTGAAGGAAGAAATAAAAAAGAAACAAGCACAACATGCAATGTATTTTTTTTAAATATTTATTTATTTGAGAGAGAAATACAGCAAGAGAAAGAGAGCGTGTGCTCACACTAGTGGAGGAGAGGGAGAGGGTCAAGCAGACTCCCTGCTGAGCAGGGAGCCCAATGTGGGGCTCAATCCCACAACCCTGAAATCATGACCTGAGCTGAAATCAAGAGTCGGATGCTTCGCCGACTGAGCCACCCAGGCCCCCACAACATGCAATGTTAACTGTAGGAAGAAAGGTGTCTGGACTATTTTAACATATATGTGCGTACGCATTGCTACTTCATAAACTGCAAGTGCCACTGTTTAACGGGAGCCAATTGCCAATGGAAAGTGAAACTGGGGGACAGAAAGAGGTCCAGGGGACTCTTTCGTTTCATCACACCTTAATGCAGTGCTTATGCTTTATATCATGAGCATGCTTTATTGTAATAATTCAGCAAGCTGCTTCTAATCGTGTATTGTGCACAAAAGCACCAGGAAGGAAACCTTGAAGAGGATCCCAAAGGCAGGGGATTGAAGCTCAGCACTCAGTATTACTGAGGAATGAGAACAGGCAGGACAGTAAGACAAGTCGGGACGAGTGATTAAATTGGCATTCGGGTAGAGGGTGGGGGTGACTGGTTGATGGGCACTGAGGGGGGCACTTGGCGGGATGAGCACTGGGTGTTATGCTAAATGTTGGCAAATTGAACTCCAATAAAATTTTTTTTAAATAATTGGAAAAAAAAAAAACTTGGCATTCTGCAACCTTTGCTGCAGGAAGAACAGCAGTCGTGTTATACCAAGCACTGCCTCGGAGTCGTTCTTGACATGATTTAGGAAGATTTAGGTGCTGTTCACAACATCAAGTGCGGAGAGTGTCCAGGCAAGTTGACCCTGGCGCCAGGAAGCGCAGGGACAGGGGAGACATGAGTGGCTCATCATAATACACCGTGAAAGTGAAAAGAGACAGACTAAGGCCAAAGAGGAAATGAAAGCAGTGACTGTTGGGTGGATATTTTGGGTAAAGGAAAACAGGGACAGAGCATGGAGACATTTTATTGAGCAGTTAACCGGAGGGACCAGTGTTCTTGCCTGGGACATTGTGGAAAGCCACGAGAGTCACAGTGACTCAAACTGGGACGCAGAGCACACCAGGAGATAAGAGGGAATCGAGTTTTTCTCATATAAAAGAAACTGCTGTTCTTAAAAACTCTGCTGTGAAGTGCTGCCGAATGCCTCTAGTGCCACCTTGCTAATGACTCCAAAACTGAGTTGTGTAGACTCTTCACTGGTGTCCGCCCTTGAAAGTCCGTTCATTCTCCTCTCCTGAGACCCCACCTCCCCTCCCATCTCTGCTAATTTCCCAGCCCCTCTACCCTGTTTCACCAAATTCTAATTTAAAAGAATTAGAATTGCAAAAAAAAAAAAAGAAGCCCTTTACACAGACTGGTTTCTTTTAAAACCAGGCTGACTTCTTGAGAGCAAAAATAATAATGTGGGCACTGCACAGCAAATTTTGGCTTTTTTTTTTTTTTTTTGAGGTGGGGGGTTGAAGGTCCTTTTTTGTTCTTTTATGAAAGATACTGTAAGATGTTAGTGGGAAGAAATACAGGATCCAGGAATATCAACAAAATAACCAGCGAGATTGCAAAAACAAGGTTAAAGAAAATATTCATGGGGAGCTTCTATCGTCAGTGAAGCTGCTGAAATCGGGAGTGAGTGATGGAAGGGCACTGACCTTCAGGGTCTCCAGGAGGAGAGAATGTATCCACAAACACAACAAAGAAAACTAAGTAATGTAAATATAAATGATGAGTATATATCTATTTCAACCTATAAAAATAAAATTGTGTACTTTCTGAATTATGCCCTACAAATAATATAATGTATCTTTAAATATAAAACAAAATAATAAAGACTCAAACAATTGTTTTAGATCCTTCTTTTTTAAAAATTTTATTTATTTATTCATGAGAGACACAGAGAGAGGCAGAGACACAGGCAGGCTCCATGCAGGGAGACTGATGCAGGACTCGATCCCAAGACCCCAGGATCATGACCTGAGCCCAAGGCAGATGCTCAACCACTGAGCCACCCAGGTGTTCCTGTTTTAGATCCTTCTGAGTCCTGTGATCTCCAACTCGGTCACCTCTTACTGGCTTTGGCTCTTTGCTGGTAGATTTTTTTTGTTTTGTTTTGAGGGGAGGCTTCTGGTTGTGCATAGACAATCCTTTCTCGACAGATTCAGAAACCATCCTTTTAATTTGTTTGGGCATAAATCAGGCAAATTAAAAGGGATTAGGAAGCAATGTTTAGAAACGTCAGATAAAGGAAAGCAATTTGTCAGCATGTTTTCTGAGCACCTGTCACATTCCAGCACCGTCGTCTGCCGAGCCAGGTGGCGGAGGAAGTGGCCCTCTGTAGCTGGTCCTTAATCCATGTTTGATGAATAAATGAATGAACGCTAAGTGCTAGAGGGGAAAGAGGAAAATTTCAAAGTGAGGACTTTAGATAGAAATAGTAAATATTATAAGCTGCTATAGGTAGAAGTTGGCTCAATTTCAAAAAGAATTTTTTTAATCGTAAGTGGTTAGGAAACATGAAAAAAAAACAAATATGCAGAGTTCACATGTTTTGAGAAAAGTCAAAGAACAACAGTGAAGAGTTCCATCTTCTAAGTTGTTAGGGGAATAGAACTTAAAGTTTCTCATCACAAGAAAAAAAAAAAGTGTAAAGTGTGAGTATGTGAGGTGATGGATGTTTACACTTCATGTGAGCTGTTGCAATAAATACATGAATCAAATCACTGTGTCGTACACCGTAAACTGACGCAAGGTTATATGTCAATTCTATCTCAATTTTTTTTAACTTTTTTTTTTAAAGAAACTCCATTTTTTCTCTCTTTCCCACCCCAGTAGCTTGTGTTGCCTTCACCTGACATGGTGACTATACCCTCCCCGCGCTCAGACTTAGCTCCTTCCTCCAGCAGTGGTGGCGACAGACAGGTGTTCCAGCTGAGCGATCAGAACCCACTTCGGTTCCCCCGTCTACACTCTCGCTTCTCTTGGGGTCATGCGAAGCCCCTAGAAATTTGAAAGACTTCTGAGTGGGGGGATTTAGCAGCTACGATTTCCCTTTGCAAAGGACAAGATTGTCCTGTTGTTATTTATGGTCCCGTGACCCCCTGCTCTGCACCCATCTGACCTTCCCCAGCCACACACTTACTACTCTTCATTTTCAGTTTTCTCTCCTTAACTTTGGTTCATCCCACAGTTAGACTCTCCCTGTGAGACATAGATGATTCCTTTCCTACCCTGTGGGTTCTGCACAGACTCCTTTGGCATAAGGAAAACCTAAGGAACAAATTCTTAAAAATGTGCTTTCGAATTTGCAGTGCCACTGCAACTGAAAGGGAAATATCTTTTTTTTTAATTTCTTTTTTTTTTTTTTAAAGATTTTACTTATTTATTTATGAGAGAGACAGAGAGAGAGGCAGAGACACAGGTAGACAGAGAAGCAGACTCCATGCAGGGAGCCTGATGTGGGACTCGATCCTGGGACCCCGGGGTCACACCCTGAGCCAAAGGCAGACTCAACCACTGAGCCACCCAGGTGTCCCTGAAAGGGAGTATCTTATGAGAGTGTGATGATCCATGCTTATTTATATTTGAATCACTGTGGTGGTGTTTTGGATATTTGACTTTACTAAAAAGTACAGGTACAGTGTAACTCCCGACTTCAGGTCCTGCAGACCCTCTGCCCCAGGGGCACATTCTTAGTTACTAAATGCTCTTGATTTGTCTTTGGCTGGCCTTCTACCAGGCACAAAGCCAATCTGGTAAAATCTCTTTGAGATCAGGAGCTACGTCTCTACCCCTCAACTCCAATGCACTCATGTGCAGCTACCTCCCAGCAGACTCTAAGCCTAGGGTGGGTGGTGGTCCACTGAGGCCAAAGAAAAGACTCAGAGACAGTGATCAAGACATAGGTGGTGGTTTTTTTTTTAAGATTTTATTTATTCATTTGAGAAAGAGAGAGCATGAGTGAGGGGAGGGGCAGAGGGAGAAGGAGGAAAAACAGACTTCCGGGTGAGCAGGGTGCCTGATGCAGGGTAAGACATAGGTTTATGGGGGAAACTTACGTACAGGGAATCCAGGAGTGGCCACCTGGACAGAGCATCTGCTCTGGCATCTATGTGCAGCAAGTTGTCTATCATAGCAGTTCCACCTAGCAACTCTCGGTGGCCCTCCCCCTCCCTGCATGGACAGCACTTCCAAGGAAATCAAGCTCTGCCACCTGGACACTGTTTTAAGGGAGATGCTCCAGGTTGGCCAGCCCCAGAGCCCCTGACCTTGAACACTGAACAACACATTCCACCACACAGTCTGCTTGATTGGACATAGAGGGAGGACAGGATCTTTACACTTCCAAGACAGATTAACAGGGGCATTCGGGGATGTTTGCACAAACTAGCTATCAGCATGTACCATAAAACTCATAATGACAATCCAAGTGAGTCAACAGTACCTCCCATCCCCCTAAATGTTGAAGAGTTGTCTTGTAGGGTGAGGATAGTGACAAAACATTGCAGCCAGAGCACATGAGTGTAAGGAGATGGTTTTATAGCCCTGGACTGGCCAGCATGGGCCCAAGGCCTAAGTCAAGGTGATGAAATTAGGAATAAAAAAGGAGAGGGGTGCCTCGGTGGCTCAATCAACTGAGCATCCAACTCTTGATCTCAGCTCAGGTCTTGATCTCAGGGTTGTGAGTTCAAGCCCTGCATTGGGCTCCATGATGGGCATGGACCTTACTTTAAAAAGGCATATCAGAAAATGGCTGGCCAATAATTATATGGGGAATGAATAAATGTTTAACCTTCCTAGGGGTGCCCGGGTGGCCCAGTCTGTTAAGAGGCTAACTCTTGGTTTGGGCTCAAGTCATGATCTGAGGATGGAGCCCCCAGTCAGCCTCAGCACTCAGTAGGGAGTCTGTTCGTCCCTCTCCCTCTGCCCCTCCCCCCTGCTCATTGCTCTCTGTATATATTTCTCTCTCAAATAAATAAATAAAATCTTAAAAAAAAATGTTTAACCCTCCTCACAGCTTTGGACACTCCCTGCAATTATTTCCTCAGGGAGAAGAACATTGAAAACGGCCTCGCATGCAGTCATTTCCTCTTCATCTTAGAAATCAGCAGTATTCATGCTTCTATCACTTGGTCGTTATCTTCAAGATTAAAGGTCAAATAGCCAATATTATGTAGAGACATAAATGTGTATGTGAACACAGGTGCATTGCTGATATTCTCAACTTAAAAAATAGATTGTATTTGGGGCACCTTGGTCATTCAGTTGGTTAAGTGTCCGACTCTTGATTTCAGCTCAGGTCACAATCTCAGGGTTGTGAGATTGAGCCCCGCATTGGGCTCCATGCTGGGTGTGGAGTCTGCTCGAGATTCTCTCTCTCCCTCTTCCTCTGTCCCTCCCCCAACTCCACTTGCATTCTCGCTCTGTCTCTCTCTCTCCCAAAAAAAGAAAAAATTGTATTTGTCATCTACATTTTCATTGGCAACCCTACCACTGAATGCTTTTCTGTATAAGGATATTCAGAGAACTTAGAATCTGGTTGAGGTGAAAGAATGTCTGAGAAATATCAATAAAAGTACAAAGGAATATATTGTATACACCAGGGATTGGTATGAACAAAGCCTCTTGTTAATTTTTCACTTATTATTTTCTAGGAGAATTGACTTTAGAAGAATTTATCAATGGCACGGAAAAAGATCAGGATCTTCTGGACATTGTTTCCAAGAGCTTTGACTTTTCCAATGTACTAAAAGTAATCTACAGTGGGAAACAGCCAGACACAGAAGGGAGGCTTCCTTCAAACCACGTGAGAAGACTGATCTAGGGAAGGTGGAAGTGAAGCAGCCGTGAGAATGCCTTTCCCGACTTTCAGTGGATGCGAAGAAATGAAAATCTCCCACGTACATGCTGTTGATTTCAGGTTTTTGTTATAATTGGTATCGGCTTGGGAAGACATCACCTAAGTCCCATAGAGACTTCCATAAAGATCGTAGACAAAAGAATCGTTGCTTTTCTGTCTAAACATTAGTGATCTCTCTGGATTAGAACATGATGATTAAACTGGGGGATTGTCGCCACATACGTTCAAAATAGAGCTCACATGTAAATTTCTGTGCACACCTAAATTAATCTGCATCTTGAAATAGCCCTGGATTACCTGGGCAGTGTCTCCATACTTTGACATTCTTCTTAAACATGCATTTGGCAAATGTGTTTGCTGCCTCTTGGCTCCTGTTGTATCTGTGTATTATAAAGGACCGAGTTCTGGTCTATAGAGAAACTTTTTTCTGTCCTTTTTTTTCTTATTCCTTACCCTGAATCCTGCCTTGAATCAGTAATACTGTTCTGCTCCAAAAGGAAAGGTCTTAAGCTATGTAGTAAAAGAGAAAATTTCAGGCCAGGCAATGAGAACGTTTCCGCTGATTTGTTATAAATCTGGGTCCAGTTGTGCATGAAAATGCGATGCATCATCTGTAATTATTATGCCAGTTGGGGGTTTGATCAGAACAGCAGACAGCCAGGCTATGCAACAACAAGCACTTGACATTTTAAACAGTCTTGACATTATAGCTCTGACATTTCATTTTTTATATCCTTTCCAAAAAATGAAATGATGAATGAGATTTCTTGATGGGTTAGAACTTTTTAAGTTTTGGATTCTATATCGCAGGCCCATTAGTACATCTGTCAACGCAAGGCTTTCTCATGGAAACACAGTGGTGGCTGAAGAGCAGATGTGAACTATCTTTTTGTTAAGACCTTCCTAATTATGCTTTCATATTCAAATTTGGGTGGAAAACACACAAGTGAAACTACAAAGACAGACGCGGCTGGCCCTGTCTCCCTCATGGTTACAGATGTGGATAAAGTGTTGATAGAGGTATAGATGAGTCATCCATGGCAGTAGGAATGAAGCATAAATGGAAGTAGAGAAGTTATAGATGAAGACATAGATGAAGGTAGTATAGATGGACGTAGAAATATTCTGTGGTTTTCCAAATGATTTTGAGGAGATTCCAAAGAGGTACACAATATATGTTGACATAAGTGTTGCCGATAAAGAAAGAAAAATCACAGCAGCCATAATAAGTTCTACCCATTGGACTCTGAGCTTCCTAGCAGTAGAAGGGAAAAGGGAAACATCATTACAGTCCTGCCCCAACAGCCCGATCCTGGCGTGGCAGTTCATTTCATCCCTCCTCCCCCTACATGCAAACATTCCTCTGAGGCACCCAGTGTCCTTTCCAAAGAAAAGTGAGCCCCAGCAGCCCCTTCCAAACTTCTATGTTCTAATAACTCTAACCTTTTCCTTTTGTTCTTCTAGCCTCAGAGGGTAGCTGCTTCCAGGAATTTCTGTGTTGCTTCGTCAGTGTCCTCTCTTTGCTTTTCCAGTCCTCCAGTGTCTTTCTCACTAATACCTTATATTGATGCTGTTAAAATAATCAGTGTGGTTTCTCTTTCTCTGACTGGATCCTGACTGATTCTGCACCTTGACGGACTGAAGGGTCAGTCCTCATCCAGGTGAGCAACCCACCTCCTCCTTTCTTTGCATGCCCTGATCCTTGCTCTGGAACTGAGCTGAGTGGGCTTGTTGACTCCTAATGGCCCAGTGGAATGGCTGTTATCCATCTCCACTTGATGTTTGGCAGCTGAGACTCTGGATAAGTGAGACCCCTTCCCAGAGTTACTGTCTGGTAGTGTCCCTCCAGCTCCCCTATGGGCTGAGCTTAACAGGGAAACAACCAGCAAAGGAGCAATGTACTAAGTAGGACACCAGCCTAGCATCACAGCGTGAAATAACAGGAGGATGAAGTTGGAGCCAAGCATATATAGCCTAATTATCAACACATTTGGGATAGGCCAAGTAGACACCATAGTTTCCATCAGAGCACCCAAGCTCTGCTCTACCCCAGGCCCCACCTTGCACTTTATGCTTTGAACCCTGTAGATCTCATCTGACTTCCCCAGGCTCCAGTCACCCTGTTGTCTCTTTATCTGGATCCTGCTCCACCCATCACCCACTTTGGAATCATGAATGATTTGTCTAGTGTACCCAGGTTAGGTTTTGTTTTTGTGTTTTGGATGCTGCCTCTTGGGTTTGTTTCATGTACTTGACCTGATGCCTCTCAAGTTGACCTCACAGCTTGTGGTGGAGAGAAGAGAGTGGTACCCCCTTCCTTTGTCAAAGAATAGCTTCAGGGATGCCTGGGTGGGTAGCTCAGTGGTTGAGCGTCTGCCTTTGGCTCAGGTCATGATCCTGTGACCCTGGGATCAAGTCCCACATTGGGCTCCCTGCATGGAGCCTCCTTCTCCATCTGCCTGTGTCTCTGCCTCTCTCTCTGTGTCTCTCATGAATAAATAAATAGAATCTTTTTTTAAAAAAAGAATAGCTTCATCTGTAAGAAGGGCAGGCAGGCCCACATACACATTTTTGTTAGCTTCTTGGGTAAAAGGATTAGTAGGTACTGAGAATGTGAAGATACTAGTTGCCTGTCATAAGAAAACAGATCATAAAATAGTATCTACTTCATAGTTTTGCTGAGGATGGTCCTAAGAAGGCAAAAATTCTGAAATTCAGGTTAAAAAAATTTAGATTAATTCATGGTAAGGTGAGATAGGAAAAAAAAAAAAGAGTCCAGGAAAACAGAACTACACCCTTTCCTTCAAGTCTCTCTCTCTCTCATAGATAAATAAATTTTTAAAAAATAAAGAGAGAGAGAGAGAGAGAACGTGAGAGGGCCAAAGGGAGAGGAAGAGAATCTAGAGCAGACTCCTCTGAGTGTGGAGCCCAACTTGAGACTGATCTCATGACGCTGAGATCATGACCAGAGCCAAAATAAAGAGTTAGAGGCTTAACCAACTGAGCCACCCAGGTGCCCCCTCAAGTCTCCATTTCTTTTTTTTTTTTTTTTTTTTTAAGATTTTATTTATTTATTCATAGACACAGGCAGAGGGAGAAGCAGGCTCCATGCAGGGAGCCCGATGTGGGACTTGATCCCGGGTCTCCAGGATCACACCCCAGGCTGCAGGCGGCGCCAAACCACTGCGCCACTGGGGCTGCCCAAGTCTCCATTTCTTAAGGTCAATCTCCCCAAGGTCATGTTCTTCTCCATGTTTTCCTCTGCAGGTTTGCATCATGAACCTGGTCCAGGAAATAGTCCTGATCTACATACAAAGCCATGTTACTTGAATGAACTGGGTATTTTAAAATAAATTTCTTCCCCTTCAGATGCTAAGCTTTAAGTAGAGCCTACTGGCCAGTGACTTTTTTTTTTTTTTTTTTTTGCAGGTTTTTAAAAAAATTTATTTAAACAGAATTCCTAATGATTTTACAGTAAAATTTCAAGTAAGGAATTTTATGACAAGTGTGTGAAGAACTGCAACAACCTTAGGTTAATGTCTAGACTATCACTCTCACTTACCCAAAGGGCAGTTGATACAATGAGAATTGTAACCATCTAATGAGAACCAACATCTTCCACCACATTTTTCTCTTTGTTTTTATAATGCCTTGATGCTCTGAAGGAAAGACACTATTTTAAAAAGAGATAAGGATGGAAGGTATTCAAAGATTTCATCATCTTAATCTTATAAAGATGATCCCCTCCCCCAAAAAAGATTAAAGTCCTATTACATCTCTCTATGGATTTGAAGATGCACCAGGAAGATGGCCTGCTTCTTTGGTCTAAATCTTGAGAAAGAAAGGAAGAAAAAGAGGAAAAGAGATGAGTGGCAGCTGGTCCAAGATAAGAACAAGCTCTAATATGAATTCTCTTCTTTCTCTTCCCATCAGTGGCTTGTGAGTAGCTGCTCCTTCACTCTTTTTGTCAGAGACACAGAATATTCCACCTAGAGAAACACCTGCTGATACAGAACTGGGTTTAGATCACAAAGGCTAGGCCATGGGGGCAGGAGAATGGTTTAAGTGGGGCAAATAGCTCCTTTATTTTTCTTTCCCAAATGTGTTGGCACAAACTTAATGGAGAATTAAATGAGAAAGATAGTTTGTCTAAAATTAAATATGTGGCCGAGAGGCAAAACGAAGAGACCTAAAGGAAGGGTTAGCGCATTAAAGAAACAAGCTGAGTTCTGGAGGCAGCCTGCCTGCTCCACCTCCCCCCACTCCCCATTTATATTAGAATAACCTTTAAACATGAAAATGAAATACAGAAAAGTCCTGACATTTGAAATCAAACTAGGGTCTTATGCTTGCTAAAGAATCTAAATCATTAAAAGTGTGTGGACAAGGAATAGCTTTTTTAATACTTAGAGTTTGTTTCTGGGGCCAGCAGTAGGTGAGCAAAATTGGACATTCAAATAAAAGCCAGAAATACCAAGTTTTATCAGTAGGGTGACTGACAACATTGAGAAAGATATTTAGGTAGCCAGCATTTCTTGATGGAGACAGTACTGGAGTGAGACCATGTGTGGATTCCTGGGGCCTCCAACAAGCCATTTGCCCTCTGGGTCTTGGCCTCCTCTGCTCTCCAGAGAGGGGACAAATCTCTGAGGTCCTTCCCACCTCCATTTTTTTATGAGTCCATGAAACCTTCATAATGCAGGGAATGACACCTCAGTACCTCAAAAAGATTATTAATTATTTAGAAGCAACATTTATGGAACAAATTGTATTTGGTACAATTTTTTTACTCATGGCCAATGAGTAGAGTAGTATAGAGATTGCTCTCTATAGGCTTTATGTTGTCTTCCCTTGTTACTTTTTATCCCTACCCATGAATGGTTCTTCTTCATGTATAGAACAGTAGGCTAGTGATGGACTTCCTACCTAGAAGGACCTGAAAGTCTTTTTTCAGAATAAAAAAAGTTATATCCCTAATATCGTTGGTGATTCTTATGCATGGGCAGGTATGAAAACCACAGCCACTCACATGTCTTCTATGAGAGAAACTTCTCTATGGTCATCCTGAAAAGGCCAATGTCCAGCCATACTCTTCCTTCTTGCATTGATCTTTTGAGTTCCTTAGAGCCATAGAGTCCTTCATACTTCATTTATAAGACATAGCAAAAAGGTGACAGACTTGCATGCATGCTCGCTAATTTAAATCCTGCCTCCATCACTCACTTGCTGTACTACGCTTGATAAAACATTTGCTCCCAATAAGTCTTGAGTGTCCACATGACATGACATGAGATAACAAATGTAAGCACCTAGCACAGTGCCTGGCATGTTACATCCTTAGTACACACTTGCTCCTTTCACCTTGTGCATTTTTAGAAGTTTAGCTACATGGAACTAAACTTACTTCTTAGGGACTGGTTTCCATTCTGACCTAGAGGGAGGCTACATTCTTGTCCCAGACTCTTCAATCTCTTGCTTTTCAAGTCACGTTTAATTGGCCCTTCTAATGAGGGCTGAGAAAACAATTATCTATAAACTGTTATCTCAGAATGGGTAAAATCTTTAAAGTGCCCACAGGGAATGGACCCTCAAACTGTCAGTGCTACAGACCTTAAGATTTTCCTCATGCTGTTAACATGACAATGAGCCCTCATCCATTCATTTTCAGGCAAAAATCTTATAATTAGACTACACGCTTGGTCTCTGCTCCAGCACATATGGTCACTGTTTTTGCTCAGAAACATTATATTTCTATAACATTTACACTTCTAATGAGCATCATAAGAAATATAAAAAACTATACTATAGTGTGGGGCATATAAAAACTAACAACTCATTGATATAATTTAGATATTATGATCATTTAATATGTATTATTTAGAATAATATATATGAGATTATTAAGTAAAAATATATCCGGAACTCAATTTCTTTCTTTACCAAACTATCATCCCCCCATCCTCCCCCATGTTACCAGCCTGCTCTCGGCTGTCATTGTCACGTACCTGGATTATTATAGCAACCTCCTAAGTAGTCTCCCTGCTTCCAAGCTTGTCCCTCCACAATCTGTTCTCAGTAGAGCAGCTAGAGGGATCCAACTAATTCACAAGGGCAGATCACATCATTCCAAACCCCCAATGGGAGTGGCCTTCAGATCCTTACCTCATCTGCCCCTCTCCTCTCCCCTCCGTTTTCTCATCTCACGGATGCTACTCTTCCCTCATTCACACCATTTCAGCCATAATGGCCACTTGTCTCTTTCTAAAACACACCAGCCACTAGCCTTCCACAGGGACTTCTTTCTTGCTGTTCTATCTGCCTGGGATGCTTTGCCCCAGATGTCAACATGGCTGTTTCTCTCACCTCCTTCAAGCTGTTGCTCAATTGTCATCTTCTCAGTGAGGTCTTCCCAGCACCTGTTTAACATTGCAAATGTCCCCAACATACCCTAAAGCCTCTTTTCTGCTTGGATTTATCCCATGGTACTATCACCTTCTAACCTGCTCTGTTCTTGCTTATTTTGTTTATTCATTGACTCTCCCCATTAGAACACAAATCTCACAAGGCAGAGGTTTTTGGCTGCTTGGTTTATGAATATACACTTAAGACAGAGCCTGGCACACAGCCAGCACTCAACAACTATTTCCTGAATGAAGAGAGGAACTACAAAACTTGCCAATGATTATGTATCTCAATAGTGATGCAGCCAACGAAGGCTTCCTTAGTCTCTTTGCAGTCTTTCCCCTAGTCCATGTGTCCCTTCATTGTGTCATAAAGGTCATGAGAAGTTATTTTTTTTAATTAACCTTTGTATTAGTTTCCATGGGAACTCATATAACCCAACTGATGCTGCCATTTAAAAAAATGCTTTTGAAATTGGCTTTTAAGCAGTTTCTTGATCACACAAGAAAATCATTATGTTATCATATTATCATCACAGCTGGCTGATGGCTTTGTTTTGTGTTTTGTCCATTTTTTTAACCTAAGTGATATTTGCTTATCTATACTCTGGTTATCTGACTTGACTACAAAAGATTTCTGGCTCTTTTTGGAATTCAAAATATATTTTCCAAGAGTAGGATGATATGCCATCACTGAGAGCAAAATGGTTCTCAAAATGTGAATAGATCTTTAAGTATTTAAAGATCTAAACAAAACAAAAAGCATCTAAACTATTAGATCAAAATTTAAAGGCAAATAATAAGTTGAATTTATTTGTACAGTGTGACAAAGGTCTAAAAGGTAAAAGTTCAGAAGAATTTATAAGACTCCAAAGATGGGGGGGTTACCTGCATAGAAAATTTGCAAAGGTGCAAGTACAACTGAGTACTAATTAACAAACACCATAAAGAATCTTCAAAGTCACAGCTAATAGGAAAAACAAAGCTCATTGCAAATTAAAACAAAACTTAGAAATAATTCCACATATCAAATTTAAATATTCTTTTAAAACTCAATCATAAGATGGTAATAGTAGGGGAAGCAGGATAACAGATAACAAGAGAATTCTTTTATTTTTGTAACTTTTCTGTACATTTAAAATTAGTTCATAAAGTTAAAAAAAAAAAAAAGAATGGATATTCTGTTGTATTTCATTGCTCTGTCTATCCCTGCATTGGTTCCATACTCCTTTAATTACTATAGTGTTACAGTAGTCTTGATATCTGATATCTGCCTTCTTTGCAATTGTCTCAGCTTTTCTTTTTTTTTTTTTAAGATTTTATTTATTTATTCATGAGAGACACACAGAGAGAGGCAGAGACACAGGCAGAGGGAGAAGCAGGCTCCCTGCGGAGAGCCTGATGCAGGACTTGATCCCAGGACCCTGGAATCACCACCTGAGCCGAAGGCAGATGTTCAACCACTGAGCCACTCAGGAGCCCGTCTCCCCTATTCTTGACCCTCGGCCTCCCCATACAAAATGTAACAACAGCTTGTCAATTTCTGCAAAATCACTGCTGGGATTTTCCGTTGGAATTCCAATGAATTTATAGGGTCAGTTTGGGGAGAATTACCGTGCAAGGTAGAAGCCATACCAACAACATATTGTGCATATATCTTCCTCTGTTAATGCTCCCTGAGCTCCTCTCCCAGGTCTTTATATCAGGTAAAGCTGGGCCTGATCAGAGTTTGGGTCCCTCCAGACTTACTGTCTTGTCTGATGAGTGTACAGCCTATTTTTTCACTTGGAGTATTCCCTTCTGATAAAATTTTAATCTGGTGTGGAAAATAAAGCCTTTCTTCCTGTCTTCTAAACCAAGTCCCAGTTTAGCAGGCATATGTATCATGGTTTAGAGTAAATTGATGACTCTGCTTATACCAGTTTAGGAGTAGAGGATGTGGATTAATTCCAATGTAGTAGTCAAGTGCAGAAACCTAGCTCATTATTCTGTATGTTGGTAAATTGAACACCAATAAAAAATAAATTTATTATAAAAAACAAAAACAAAAAAAAATAAAAAAAAAATAAAAATGCCAAGGGGTAACCACTTTACAAAAAAAAAAAAAAAAGAAAAGAAAGAAAGAAACCTAGCTCAAAATAGCTGAAGTCGCAAAGGGAATCTACTCTTCACATAAACATGCAGGCAGCTAAATGTAGGGCTCAGAGGATGTAATCAGCTCCTGGACCTCTTATCTCTGCTTGTCTCTGTACATTCCCTATACATTCCTGAGGCTGGGATAGATGGCCACTAATGAATCTGACTTAAATTATTCTTACAGTTCTCATTCCAGAGGAGGAGGGTCTCTTTCTCTCCTTCACTGTCTCCCTCCCTCCCCCCTTAGAACCCATATAGCAAATCTGAGGGAAGAATGACTTTCCTGCTTGGGTCATTTCCTACATCAATCACTGGGGACAAAGCAGATGGAGGACTTGACTAGCCCTTTCTGAATTGATATATATTGAAGGGCAGGCTGTGTGGGGATGAGGGAGGGACCATCAACAGCCTCATCTGAATCCGAAAATAGGTTCCCTACAATGTGATTGCTGGATTGTATGATATTCTATTTTTAACTTTTTGAGGAACCTCTGTACTGTCTTCTACAGTGACTGCACCAGTTTGCATTCCCACCAACAGTGCATGAGGGTTCCCTCTTCTCCACATTCTTTTCAATACTTGTTTCTTGATTTTTTTATTTTAGTCATTCTGATAGGTATAAGGTGATATCTCATTGTGGTTTTGTTTTGCATTTCCCTGATGATGAGCAATGTTGAGCATCTTTTCATGTGTCTGTTGACTGGGTATTTACCCAAAGGATATGAAAACACTAATTTGAAGGGATATATGCACTTCTATATTTACTGCAGCATTATTTACGATAGCCAAATTATAGAAGCATCCCAAGTGTCCGTAGATGGGTGAATGGATAAAGAAGATGTGGTATGTATATATATTATATATATAATATAATATAATTATAATTAATAATAATATATAATATAATCATATAATATATACACACACAATGGAATCTTATTCAGCTATAAAAAAGGATGAAATCTTTCCATTTACAATAACATGGATGGGTTTAGAGAGTATAACGCTAAGCAAAATAAACCAGTCAGAGAAAGACAAATACCATGTGATTTCACTCACATGTGGAATTTAAGAAACAAAATAAATGAACAAAGTAGAAAAAGAGAGAGAGGGGCAAAGCAAACAACAGACTCTTAACTATAGAGAACAAACAGATGGTTACCACAGGAGAGGTGGGTGGGGGGATGGGTGAAATAGGTGATGAGGATTAAGGAGGGCACTTGTTGTGATGAGCACATGGTGTTGTATGGGAGTGTTGAATCGCTCACTAAATTGTGCACCTGAAACTAATATTACACTGTATGTTAACTGTTCTGGAATTTTTTTAAAAAAAATGAATGGGTTCCCTTCATCAGAGAGGTCTGTTTCAGAAGGGAAGAGAAACTGGGTAGAGGAGAATAGCATGTCACTGAAGTTTCTAACGTACTGGGCCTTACTCACTACACGCCTAGCGGTGTCCAACCTTTAGAGAGCTAAGTATCAGACAAAGTAAGGTTAAACACCTTTTATTAAGTGTCATAGAAACAAAAACTTACAGTATCTATGCAACTATTAGGCACTGCCTGGAAAGTAAGAAAAGTTTATTGTCTAAAACTACTGTAGAAATCCTTTTCTATTTAGGATTTTAATCTGTAAGTGCTTAGGACGATTTCCACTGGTGATGTGATCCCTGGAAGACACTTTCCCCCTGCTGGCTTTTCCCTTGCTGGCTGAAAAAGGTGCTCCTAGCAGGTTACTACTAACCACTGCTCTAGGCATTAGGCAAGCCCTCTACCACTTTGGTGACCACAAGCAGGCTGCATATTACAATCTTCTGGGAAACTGTTTAAAATTGCTTTGCCCAGGCTTCAGATCTCTGCGATGGGGACCCAGGCTTCAGTATATTAAAGCTCTGCAGGTGATTCCATTGTGGAGCCAAGGCAGGTACTGCTGACCCAGTTGGTCGGCAACCTGCATGCGACTCCTCCTAGACAGGCCTTCCTTCACTACCTGGGTCTTAAAACACAAGGAACTAAGACTTAACATGACCTTACAAAAAATGGACAAGAAAGGAGCTCTGCCTCAGTTGGCTGTAGGCCATGAATTCCGAAGAAGTTCCTGGGCTAGATGGTATTTACGGTATATTTTAAAAATTGAAAAAAATCATAAAAATCTAGATTTTTTTCAGTCTTCTCTCGAAAAGTTGGAAGGTTGGGAAAATACTGGGCAGCAACCAGTCAGCTGCTGTTGAGTAGCAGCTGCCCTCTCTGGGCAAGAAATGTGCTTTTCAGTTTGTCCTGGTTTTTTACCACTCTATGAATATATGCAGTTTCACTAATCAAAACCATCTGCCTAGCGTTTTCCGGCATTTGAGTGTACGGCTGCTTCTAACTGCTGCACCTCCCTGTAACCCGGGCAAAAATAAGTCCCTATATAATATAGCCTAATTCATTACAACTGGGTTCCCCATTGGGAGAAATGCCTTATAGTAAAAAGGTGTTAACAACTTGTTAACAAGTTGACAAAGTATTTATTATCCTGACCTTTTCCCCTGCACAGAAATCTTTCTTGAGTGACTGTCAGGATAGGTCATAGAGACACTAGGTTCCCTATAGATATAGGGACACAGCGATGAACGTATGCTCGTAGATAAGATGCATATCATACCTCTACCAAGTCTTCCCATGACTATCAAAGGGCCATAAAAGGTGCACACGCCAATCTCAATGCTTCTCTTCACTAAGGCAAAATTAGTACCTTGAAAGGGAATTGATTCAACTCAATTTAATTCAGCAGCAACTAATAGCATTTGTGCAGGACGTTCCAATTAAAAAAAGAGCCTTTCACTTGTCATTTGATCCCCATAGAAGCTATATGAAGAAGGTTTTATTATGATTTGCGATATAATGCTTTATAAAAAAATATATATATATATATTTGGTCATTTGGATGACCTAAAGATATTTCTCAGGTAGATTTGGTCTTCGTTCACAGTCCCTGAAAATACTTCAGAGCCACAAAGGGGAAATGGATGTCTTGGTATTTAAAAAGGCAACTTTGGATCCCACTCAAGGGCAGGGTCTGGTTGCCAGGAGGACTAACTGTATGCTTAAGGGGTTAGAACTTTTATTTCTCCGCCCTCCCCGCCCATGCCCCACGCCCAGGGAGGGGAAGAAGGCTGGAGACTGAATCAGCCAATGGCCAGTGATTTAGTCATGGCTATTTAGTGGAGTCCCCATATAAACCCAAGAAGACACCATTTTGGTGCTTTTACAGAGAGCTTCATGCTTGAGGAACCAGAACACTCCCACGTGTCACCAGTTGGGCCCCAAGCTCCACCAGGACTGAAGCTCCTTTGTGAAACACTTGCCCCACGTATCTCTTCATTGGACTGTTGAAGCTGGTAAAGGTAAGCAAGCATTTCCCTAGTTCTAAGCTGCTCTAGCAGGTTAACTGAACCTAAGAAGTGGTCGTTGAAATCTCCCGTGTGTAAGCAGTCAGGGAATAGCCTGGGGCTCACAATTGGGATCTGAAGAGGGGTGAGGGCAGCTTTGTAGGACTGAGCCCTTACCCTGTGGAATCTGATGCTCTCTCCAGCTAGGTCAAAATTGCCTTGAATTTAAAAACGTATCTATATGAAGGAATGATACTGAGGAAACAAGAATGAACGATACTTCAATACACACTTGGAATAATAGTCGTAACAATTTTTTTCAGGCTTCTTCCCCTCTTGGGACACTGATCCTAATTAGAATTGCTTTTCTCTGTCTAGTTATTTGTAGGCTTATTGATCTGCCCTCCACAGAGTGAATCTCACCACTGTCCCTGTGTTCTCAGTTCATTTGGTGAAAAACATTGTGCCAAGCAGAGCGAGGGGTCCACTCATTTGACTTCCCCCAAATAGCTCCAGCATCCCACATTGCCCAAGATGATTACAGGCAGTTTGGTACAGTAGCGGCTATCTTCATTTGAAGTCCAAAGACTAGGATTTTATTCCTAGCCCTGCCCCCTACTCTGTGGCCTCAAAAGGCAACGTAAATAAGGAATAGGAAATGAGCAAGACCAATGAATGCGACTTTCTGTGGCCCCCTCACTACCAACCAGCCTGTACTCCTGAAATACCAACCTCACCAAATAGCCTACTATTTTAACTTTTACAGCTTGTTCTACTTCTTTCCCCAGCACTGTAAGACAATAAATATTATATGCATCGGGGACCAGGCAGATGTGGACAAAGGCATGTGTGTGCCCGCTTTGGTGATGTGTTTTAGTTGAAATGGTTGTGACAGCCAGGCTCTGAGGCAGGGCACAACTTGCCACTGTTCGGTGACTTAAAGTGACTGCAGTTGATTTTTAAAAGGATTGCATTTAGGCTGTTCTGCTCTGGTGAGCAGTTCATTAGGCTTGGGATGCCTGTGAGAATTGGACTCTGACTTGGTGGAAACCTTGTATAAAACCAACAACATCCTTGCTGATCCAGACACCTACATGATATTTATCAGGAGAATTCTTAAGTTGATTGGGCTCAGCATTTTGTTATCACTTCTAAATATTTGTATGTTGAATTAATTTTGCTTTCTGTTAGTAAGTTTTCCTCTCCTAAGGGGAGGAGATTTTTGTTTTCGATGAGTAATTTCTGATTTACTTCCTGTCTTCTATTGATAAGTGTCACAAAAAGTGAATCCACATAGAGGGCCACTACTACATGTTGCTACAGACTCTAGGGAGTGTGTGTGTGTGTGTGTATGTGTAGACATGTGTATAAAATGTTCATACATAGTGGCTCAGTGGTTGAGCATCTGCCTTTGGCTCAGGTCATGATCCTGGGGTCCTGGGATCGAGCCCCACATTGGGGTCCCCACCAGGATCCTGCATGTCCCTCTGCCTATGTCTCTGCCTCTCTCTGTGTCTCTCATAAATAAATAAAATATTTTAAAAAAATGTTCATACATAGATATGACTCAGTCCACACCATTGGGTGTGTAGGGAGCAACACCATTATTTTTCTATAACTGACCTTAAATTCCATTCGGGATTGCCATTCTTCTGCTAATGGAAATGCAAACTCAATTCATGAGCTCTCTTCCATTCTCTCTTTCACCTGTCTAGAAAACTTGTTGAGTGTCCGTGTATAGGAGGTTGTCACATCTCCAGTTGACTTATGTAGTAATCAGGGATAATCATAAAAATATATTAAAAATATCTAAAAATCAAAATGGCACAGGCACAAGAAATCAAAATGGATGTCTATAGTAACTAATTAATACAAGTGAACAGCACATTCTGATGACCTTGCCCTTCTGGTCTTCAACTGTTGCTTCACCCAAGCCACAACTATGGCATTCTATTCCCACAGCAAAATCTCTTCAAGTCTCTGTGCCACATCCAAGTGCTTTCCAGGAGCATTAACTATATTGTACTACTTTCATCTGACTTTTGGCCATGGAGACTATGTCTTCTCTACTGCTCCTTAGGTCAAGGGGGAGATTATGGGCCTTGAGATCTTCCTAGATTCTACTCAAGAATTAGATGGGGAAGAAGGTTGATGTCAGAGGGCTACACTCCTCTTGATTTTCCCTTCTTATCCAGGTTTAAGTTGGGTTTGGACCAGGTTACAGGTTAGGATCAGGTACGTAAAATGGCCAGAACACAGACAATTTTCAGAAATCTTCTAGTTTTATTATTTTATATTAAGTTTTTGCCTCTGAAAGAATCTAAAGAATATTTAATAGGGAGTACTGTAGCCTGGCTTTTCATATATATTCCCCAAATCCTGTTTAGGACAAAAATTGAATGGTTTGGAGTCCTTCAAGGATCTTTGCCTTTGTTGTTGACAACCAGGGGTCATTTTTCTAAAGTTTTGTTGTTTCATATCCACCGAGGCAACAAATGTTGCAGGAGAAGGTTCACAGTATAATAAAGGATATCAGGAATGGGTGCCTTCTCTTCTGGCCTCTTCAGTCTTGGCCACAGAAATGAGATGATGAAGGAGATGTCATTGTTCAGAAAGTGTCACAGTAAGATGCACATGTTGTGCTGCTGCTGTGACCGTAAGGCCTACCACCTTCCAAAGTGGACCTATGGCAAATGTGCAAGCGGAAGAGAAAGTGTCACTGGAGTGCCAAGGCTAAAAGACAAAATACCACTGGGACTGGTCGTGTGAGGCACCTAAAAATTATATGCCACAGATTCCCTGAAGGAACACCTCAGCCTAAGAGGGCAGCTGTCATGGCATCCAGTTCATCTTAAGGATTTCAACAATGAGTCGCACAATAAGTGTTATGGTTTAAAAAGAAGAAGAATGTCAAGAATGTCAAACTTCCTGGCTACTGTATATTTAAATATCCACCATCTATGCTTTAGACTTCTGACCCATCTGTCAAGTCTGTACATGGACATCTCAAGCACAAGAACAGTCTTCCTTCTTGAGAGCCCACCCATCTTTGGGCCACACTGTTGGGAAATTCTTTGTTATAATGGTCTGAAATCCGTCTCTGTATTACTTTCCTAAGGTTTTTTTTTTTTTTTTTTTAAGATTGTATTAATTTAAAAAAAAAGAAAAAAAAAAGATTGTATTAATTTACTCATGAGAGACAAGGAGAGATGTGGAGACACAGGCAGAGGGAGAAGCAGGTTCCTTGTGGGGAACCCAATGCGGAACTCAATCCCAGGACCCCGGGATCACGCCCAGAGCTGAAGGCAGACGCTCAACCACTAAGTCACCCAGATGCCCCCTTTCCTAAGAATATTAAAAAGAAAAGAAAACAACCAGTTACTCCTGTGTTCTCACTTGTCTCCAGGCCTCCTTTCAGATATTCTGTTCATCCCCTTAGTCACCCAAAGACAGGACTACACGCCAGTTTGCAGAAGATGACTTTTTTCGAATCAGAGCGTTTTGTGTAGCTTGTCTGCCATCCAAATTCCTGCCGAAATTCCTGATTAGCAGTCTGGGCAACCAGCTTGGGATCAGTATGCTTCATCTGCCAGTGAAAGGATTTCAAGCCCAGTGGCACATGTTGGAGAGAGGTAACATGTTGGTCCTTGGAATTGGAACCGCTCCACAGACCATTAGCATGAGGCTCCATGAGCCCTCAGTCATCCAGCTCTGTCTGGGGCTCAAGCCTCATTCATGCTCTGCTTCCCCTGTGCTCTCATCATACCGGACACTTTGTCTTTTCAATTTCTCTTCACTCACCATGCTTCCTTGTGACCCAGGCCTTCGTCCTACTATACCCACTCCTAGAAAAGATTTTTCTTCTCCTATTACCCTCCTTTAGAATTTAGCTCAAATGATACGTCCTCGGGAAGCTTCCCCAAGGTCCTTCATGAGATCCTTTGTTTCTTATTCTTTTCCCTTGGGAGTCACTGATTTATACTTCTTTGTCTAATTATTAATTTCCCTTAGGCTATCCTTATGGTTTATCATCCAGCTGGCACGTGGTAGGCATTGCACAAATAGTTGCAATTTTTTATTTAAATTCAATTTAGTTAACATTTAGTGTATTATTAATTTCAGGCACACATAGTTTCTGAATGAATGAATGAAAAGTCCATACCTATACGTAAAGCGAGACCTGAGCCCGCTTACTCAGTAGCCCGCTTTCTCTATTCTTTCCTCTTTTTATCTCCACATGTTTCTTTTTCCTCTTTAATTGCAGTGTCTGCTTCCAGCAAGCACTGAAATCAAATAGATGGTTAAACGTGTGTATTTTTTCTGTATGGCCAATTATAGGCTGTGGTGATGATTATTCTATGGAGTCGACCAGACCTAGTCTAATGAGCAACAGGAATCTGAAGGGAAATATTATTTCCCAGGGTCTGAGTGAGTGATTGCAGCAGAGGTGTTGTGGAAAAAAAGAAAGGGTGGGGGTGGGAAAGAAAGAAATCCAGTGACAATTTTTTTTTTCAAAAGTCATTTATATTGCTTTGTAATATATACAATATATCTTGTCATTTAGCCCACCTATTAATGGAGGAAATGTTCTCCAAAAGTTTATAATAAATAACAAGTGTTCCTGGGTGGCTCAGTAGGTTAAGCGTCCACCTTCAGCTCAGGTCATGATCCCAGGGTCCTGCCCACGTAGGATTCCCTGCTCAGTGGGGAGTCTGCTTCTCCCTCTGTGCTCTTTCAGGCTCTTTCTCTCAAATAAATAAAATATTTTTTTAAAAAACAGTTGATAATAACAAACTCTGCTCTTGTTCATATTCTCTAAAAAGTAGCATACCTCAGATCAGATGTCATTACAAATCCCTTAATTTACAACTTCCTTCCGATGCAGCCCACTAAGTTACATAAAACATCGCTGAAATACATCTTCATTTTACATGGAAATCAGATATGGTAATTTGAACATCGAAGGCAGGCTTCAACCAATTCTTGATTGTATTTTCATAAGTGGTAGTATTTTTCCAGTATAATTTTTTTTTCGACAACACATTTAGAAACTCTAAGCAAGAACTAATATTCAGGAAATATTTATTCTGACCCGTTGCCTCTTTAGGAAGGCAAGTGGTCAGAATAAATGATTAGACATTCACTTGGCACAATTTTAAATGCTAATCTTGTTATACTGGTCACAAAAATGAAACAAAAGAAAACAAATTTAAGCTTGAAAAATGATGGCAATCTGGATGTGAACAGTTTGCTATAATTAAATATGGTAAAAGTAAGAAGTAAGGAACATTTATAGGAAGATGATGTTAAGTTTTAAAAACATGTTTATTTGAAACTGAACAAGAAAATAAACAAGGCAGAGATTTATGATGCAGGCATTCTGTTTACGATAACGCAAGACCAGGAATCTACATACAAGTATGACTATGGAACACTGCAAATAATTCAATTACACAAAACAAATTGAAAAGGCATAAAATCACCATCTAAAGAATTGGTCACTTTAATCTTTTTCCAATAGTGTTTATTTGAAGGAAAGTCTGTTTTGATGAGTTTCTATTTTTGTTAAGCAAAATAATATGAAACCTAAAGAAGCAATGGTAATTTGTTCAGTAATTTTGTCCAGTGCTGATTTGAGAAGGATGCCATTGAAAGCAAAACAATTTGACTTTGAAATATTGTTTCTGTTACTTGGGTTTCTCCTGAAATAATCTGTGAAGGTAGTTTGTGATCCAATCATGAATTCTGAGGGCCTACACACACTGCATCCCTTTAAAAAAAAAAAAAAAAAAAAAATCCATCATCCAGTTCATTATGAGGTGAGTTAGAACAGGTGATCAAGGTGAAGACCAGAAGTAGTAGAGTGGGCTTTGGAGGTGGGGGGGGGGGAACGGGGGGTGGGGGGGACAGTGGAATGGTTGGAGGGGACATTTACAAGGTAGATGTGTAAGAAATGCAATTCCTACATTAAAAACTAAATTGCTGTTGTTTCTCCCTTGTTGTTTGCTCTTGCATTTCCTGTTTTGAAAAAATGTGAAATGCGTGCATTAGCAGTGAATGCCCAACATAATTAACATATTATGGATAGTTCAGTGACCTCTCTGTAAAATAATTGGTGTCTATACAAATGAAAATAAGTAGCTCCCTCTCCACACTGCTGCTCCCTGTTCTGAGTAAAGTTAGGAAATACATCATTTTTTTTCTGTATAGGTCAAGATTGCCCATTAAAATTCATACTCTCTGCTTGATTCCTATTTTTGAAAATTAGTATTTCCAACTACAGTTTTTAAGGCAGAACTACATTTCAACAAAGCTAGTGTGGTCACAGCTAGTGTATATCTTGTATACTGACTGAATAGTAATTTAAAATGCTAAGGTCATTTCAAGTGAGGAAAATGGGATGTGTGACTTGTTTGGGATCATGAAACATTAAAATGCAGGTAGTATAGTAGAAGATCAATTATTTTCTCTGTGATTTGTTAGGCTGACCTTTTGACAGCAGAAGTCCTAAGGAAAACCAGACTAATGGCCCTGCGGCCTTAAAGAAATGGAAATCTCTAACCAAATCTAAATTAAATGAACTAGGGCACAAGGTTATTTTGCACAATTGCATTATTTCCAACTGAGTAGATGCTAATTTTTTTTCCCTTTGTTTTATTTTTTAAAATGACTTCCAGCAGGGATAGGAGGCAGTGGCAGCAGCCATCACCTCAGGGACAGCTGGATACCCCTTACACTGATGAACTGAAATGAAGTGAGAAAGACGAATCCACATTTCTCTAACCGTAGCCTGCATTGAGACTACCATCCAGGGAATTCTCTAGGTGGACAGATGAGTCCATGAGGCTCTGTGCCACTAGAAAAGTGGAACTGGTGAAGTGGGCAGAGACGGAAAGAGTCATTCATTAATTTGTATTTTAATTCACTAAGTGTTGTAGACCTATTATCTGTCAGACTCTGAGACAGACACTAAGGAAGCAGTTAGTAAGACAGACAGGGAGCATGCCTTCTTGGGGTGTACAAGCCTAGTGGGAGTTATTAACCAAATAAATGACCTTATGAGTCTAAAATCACAACTCTTGAAAAAGAATATGAAAAAGGAAGACCAGTTCAGCTCAGGGTTTTACAAAACAATGGTAATTCAATTACTTATTTGGTATGCATGAAGAACATTGGCCATTTCAGACTACATTTTGAGATCTTGGAAAGGGTATATGTCATTATCCTTGGTTTATGTGAAGGCCATGTGATTGAATTGGTGCGAAAGCACAAGGAAGTGGGATTATGTAAATTTGCTACTGTCTGGAATAAAATACAAATTTTGGGAGAGAAAATATTTGAAATTTATTTTTAATTGATTATGATTACATATGTTGGACACAGCACAACTTTTCAAACCTTGGAATCATATTGAATACCACCTACCACTTCATTTCTTTTTCCATATTGATATTCACATAGCACTTTATTTTTTTATTAATTACATAGTTTTATTTTTAGATCATTGTAGATTCACATGGAATTGTTAGACAAATACCCATTATCCAATTTCCCCAGTGGTAACATCTTGCAAAACTTAATACAATATCATAACCAGGACATTGACATTGATACAGTTATGCTACATAATATTTGTCCTACCATAGGATCTCTCATCTTGCTAAGTCACAGCCCTATCCACTTTCCACCTACTTCTATCTCTTCCTTAACCCTTGGCAACCACTAACCTATTTTCCATTCCCATAATTTTGCATTATAATAATGTTATATAAATAAAATCATACAACATGTAACCTTTGGGACCGGTTTTTTAAACTCTGCAACAATTTTCTGGAGATTCATTGAGGTCGTTGCGTGTATCAATAATTGCATGTATCAATAGCATCAGAGTAGTATTCCATAATATGTTTTTTATTTTTAAAGATTTTATTTATTTATCCATGAGAGACACAGAGAGAGAGAGGCAGAGACATAGGCAAAGGGAGAAGCAGGCTCCATGCAGGAGCCCGATGTGGGACTTGATCCCAGGACTCCAGGATCAGGCCCCAGGCTGAAAGCAGGCACTCAACTGCTGAGCCACCCATATAGCACAATTTGCTTATATATTCACCCATTAAAGGATATCTGGATTATTCCCTGTTTTTTGCTAGCTATAAACATTCCTGTATAAGTCTGGGATAAATGCCAGGAGCAACTGATGGGTTATATGGTAATTACAGGTTTAGTTTTTAAAGAACTTGCTATACTGTTTTCCAATGTAGCTGTACCAGGTTACAGTCCCATCAGCCATATGTGAATAATTCAGTTTTTCCACATCCTCCTCAGCATTTGGTGTTGTCACTATTTTTTTTTTTTAATTTTAGGCCTTCTGATAGGTATGTAGCAACATCTCATTATAGTTTTAATCTTCATTTCCCTAATGACTAATGATTAAATATTTTTTCATGTGCTTATTTGCCATTGGTAGATCTTGTTTAGTGAAATGTCTTTAGTCCATTTCCCAATTGAATTTTAACAGTTGAATTTTGAGAATTCTTTGTCAGGTATGTCTTTTGTAGATATTTTCTCTCTGTAGCTTATTTTTCATCATATTATCAAGATCTTTTAAGGACCTAAATTTTTAATTTGCTAAAATTTAATTTATCAAGTTTTCTTTTATTAATAGAGCTTTTGGTGTCATCTAAGAATTCTTTGACTAATTTTAGATTACAAAGATTTTATGTTTTTTTTCTAAATGTTTTATAATTTTATATGTTACATTTAAGTCTGTGATCTGTTTGGTGTTAATTTTTATATTAGATATGAGGGTTAGGTCATTGTTTGTTTATTTGTTTATTTATTTATTTGCCTATGGATGTCTCTTTGCTCCAGCACCTTGAGTTGAAAAAGGCTAAATTTCCTTTACCTTTTTTTTTTTTTTTTTTTTTTTTTGCAACTTTTCCTTTTTTTTTTTTTTTTGTCAGAGATCAGTTGAGCATGTTTGTGTGAGTCTATATCTGGACTTCCTATTCTGCTCTACTAATATGTGTCCATCCTTCTGCCAATAACCACACAACTTTAATTACTTCAGTTATGTAAATTACAAAATTGGGTAGACTGATTACACTTTATTCATCTCTTTTCAAATTTTTTTAGTTAATCTGGTTAGTCTGTCTTTCTATATAGATTTATCTAAGCAAGATGTTTCAGAGATCATGATTTCCCTCATGAATATATATGTAAAACTTAAGTAAAAATTAGCAAATAAAATTGAGCAATATATTAAAAGAATCATAAGTCATGACCAAGTGTGGTTTATCTCAGGGATATACAAACTTGTCCAATATTTTTAAAAAATCAATGTTCAAAGTAATCCACCATACTAACAGATAAAAGAAGAAAAATCACATGATCATATCAATTCAGAGAAGGCATTTGACAAAATTCAGTATCCATTCATGGCATGAATGTTTTGGGGGTTATCTTATTTGGGATTCATTAGGCTTCTTGAAAAGTAGGTTTCTGTCTTGTGCCAAATTTGGAAAGTTTCTAGTTATTATTTTTTCCAAGTATCTTTAAGCCCCAGCCTTTTCCTCCTCTCCCTTGGAGACACCAATGACACTAATGTTAGATCTTGTTATGATCCCATAGACCCCAGGGGCTCTGTTGATTTTTTTCTGTGTATTTTCCTATTTGTGTTCAATCTATTGATTTTCTACTATTTGATCTTCCCGTTCATGGATTCTTTTTCCTGTCCTCTCTATTCTGCTGTTGAGCCCATCCATTGAGATTTCATTTTAAGGTTTATATTTTTCACTTCTAAAATTTCCCTTTAGGGGGGTGCCTGGGTGGCTTAGTCAGTTAAGCATTAGCCTTCAGCTCAGGTCATGATCCCAGGGCCTATGTCTCTGCCTCTCTCTCTGTCACTCTCATGAATAAATAAAATCTTTTTTTTTTTTTTTTTAAAGGCTAAAATCAAAAGGACAAGAAGTAACAAGTATTGGCAAGGATATGGAGAAAAAGGAACCCTTGTGCACTGATGGTGGGAATGCAAACTGGTGTAGCCACTGTAGAAAACAGTATGGAGGGGCAGTCCAGGTGGCTTAGCAATTTAGTGCTGCCTTCAGCCCAGGGCCTGATCCTGGAGACCTGGGATCGAGTCCTGCGTCAGGCTCCCTGCATGGAGCCTGCTTCTCTCTCTGCCTGTGCCTCTGCCTCTCTCGTTCTCTCTCTCTCCCTCTCTCTCTGTCTCTCCTGAATAAATAAATAAAATCTTAAAAAAAAAAAAAACAGTATGGAGGTTCCTCAAAAAATTAAACATAGAAATGCCCATGATCCAATAAGTCTATCAAGTATTTACCCAAAGAAAGTGAAAACATTAGTTCAAATAGATATATCCAACTCTATGCTTATTGCAGCATTCTTTACTCACATCCAGATAAGGAAGATTTGGTGTATATGTGGAATATCGTACAGCCATAAAAAAAGATGAGATCGTGCCATTTAGAACAACATGGATGAACCTAGAGAGTATTATGCTAAGTGAAATACATTAGACTGAGAAAGGCAAATACCATATGATTCCATTCATAAATGAAATCTTAACAGCAACAAAAACAAAATGTATTAACAAACAAAAAACAGAAGCAGACCTATAAATACAGAGAACAAACCGAAGGTTGCCAGAGGGGAGGGGTTGAGGGGTTGGGCAAAAAGGGGGAAGGGGAGTGGGAGATACAGTCTTCCAGTTTATGGAGCAGATAAGTCATGCGAATGAAAGACACAGCATAAGGAATCCAGTCAACGACACAATACTGGCAATATAATCGGATAGATGGTAGCTGCACTTGTATAATGTATAAATTTGTTGAATCACTAAGTTTTATACCAAAAATTAATGTCACATTGTGTGTCAACTATCCTCAAATAAGAAAAAGAATAAAACTACAACTGTCCATTGCTCTATCATCCCCACATGTCCTCTCCTGCTTTATTTTCTCCTTAACAATTGTCCTTCTATCCTACCACATAATTTAGTTATTTTGTTTATGTTCTGTCTCTATTAAAATGTAAACCCCATGAGGGACATGGCATGTTGTTTTGCTACTTCACTGCTGTTGTCCCCATCATGAACAATGCCTGGAATATACTAACTGCTCAATACATGTGATACTGTTGAATGAAGAAATTACCTGCATATCCAGGCTTTATTGAGACAGAAGCAGCTTCATGTCCCAGCAATAGCTCTGACTGTCTGACTGACAGCAGCTCTGGTGACACAAGGTAAATTCTAGTAGATGTTTCTTTAGATGCATGTATACATGGATTTCTGGTCTAGCATTGTGTCACTGTATTTCTTTGATAATCTTTGTCCCTCTGCTTCTTTCTGCCTCTCCCATTCTAGACTCACCACCAATTATATGGTTTTCTCAATATTTCTAAAAGAATGATGAGATTGCATGTGATTGGTGTAGTGAATTGTCATCATGCCTTGGCAAAATCCTTAGAACAGATCACATTACCGGCCAGCAGTCGTGGAACACTCTTGGGTCAGCCATGGGTCAGGGGTATATATATATGACTGCCTCTGCTGGATAAACCATCTCCAAAGCAGCAAGTGGATAAGACAGAGGCCCAGACAGGAGCAGATTCTGCTCTAATATGTTAGGCAACTCTGGAGATTTGCAAAAATTTTTATCGATTTAAAAATAAAATCCTCCAATTCCTTTTTTGACCATTGTATCTGTATACATAAGCTACTCAGCTTACACCTTAGCAAAATGGAAACCAAATCATGACTCACCATTTATCAGAGGGATTCCTGACCTTTTTAACTTTCTGTCCAGTAGAGGACCGAGCTCTTGAAGAACGTAAGAATCTATGCAATAAATAGCAAATAGCTTGATTTAACTCAATTTCTATTTTTGAAATGAAATTGAATTTCAATCCAGATAAACAGAAAGGCTTTCCTCTTAGGTCTGTACATTGTCAGAAAAGTGGCGAAACGTTTTGCTTCGCAGGATATCTTGGAGCAGTCCCACAAAACCCTTGCAAGTTCTTGGATGCTGTGTCTTACGTATTATGGCTCTACTACTACAGAGCTCTCTTGGAAGAGTACAAACAGAGAAATGTCAGAACCAACTCCTGGCCAGCATGACCAGGGACAGCAGTTTGGAATCACTGTGGATTTTGGATTTTTCATAGGAATTCTTTTCTGGCCCTACTCAGGGAAAAATTGTTTCCAACATGCAGGGCATAATTAGACTTATTGTATAATCTCTCACTTTTTATACAACATGATAAATACATTATAAACAAACTGTTCCTTGACAAACAGCTTTCAAAACACACACACAAAAGATGAAAAAAAAATACCATTAAGCCTATTTTCTTCCCTAGAAAATTCCTATCACATCCAACAGCTGTTTGTTATTATGTTGTTTAGGTGGGGGTTCCTCCCCCCGTGCCATATCTAGAGATGAAAGGAAAAAGCTATTATGGATAAACCGTGATGAAATTACCAAAGCCCAAAGATCCAGTGGAATGTTTTAATATGAGTATATTTAATTTTGGAGAAGTGGGACGAATTTCAAATTTCAGTAGAAGCTTTTGTTTTCACGTCAGAATCTCTCCCTCTTCCTTATTGAACACAAAGTTATTGATTATTGAACAAACGTTTATTCGATTTTCATCGAACACCTCCCAAAGCAGAGTCAGAGTTTGCTTTTCGCAAAAACATTAGCAGGTGCCGTTAAGCAAAATGCACACAGAGATAGCTCAGCCTTTCTGTTCTACCTTATGGAACATTCCTTTATAATTGAGTGTGTTTTTAATTCCCCTGATTAGAGTGCAACATTACCCAAATTGAAAGGAGAGAGATTAAATAGCAGCATGTCTGAGCTAGATGAATTATCTGCTGATGAGAATAGAATGACAAGCGATTGCCACGCTTTTCTCATCTTTATTTGTCCAATTATCTTTACTTGTTTAATTATCCTCGCTAGAAAATGAGGCCAATAAAATTTTCAAGACAGAAATTTGTATCATTTTAGCACAGCTTCTATTGATAAACAGCAGCCAAATAAAATAATCAGGACACAACAATGTCAACATTTAGAAAGTTTTATGATGTTGCTTTGTTAATATTTAGCACACGACTGACAGAGCCATCTGAGGGGTGGTGAATCTGGGGCGATCGTTAAACAAAAGCCTGGAAAGAGGTCGTGTTCCATATTTTTGCCTTTCCCCCTTCCCTGTGGCTCTAATAATACCTCAAGGCTATAAATTCCTAAGAAATGAAACACCAGCAGACAGAATGAGAGGAGGGGGCAAGGCTGCAGTGCTCGTGGAACTGCACTGAAATGGAGCTTCTTGAGGGCAGAGACCATGGGACTCCCCCCTCATCATAACCCCAGTGCCTAGAACTGTGCCTGTCACATTGTAGGTAAACAATTCAATCTGGGCGAAAGTGAATACATGTAGGAATGAATTCTCTTTCTTCTATATGATGATGTTCAGTCCTCTCTTTTGACACCTTTCCTCCATCAAGAAAGGTTTACTTTATGTCAACCCTCTAGTATAAAATTGGACCAGTGGAAAATAGGGCAGTTGTAAGAGGTACGTGGTGTGATTTATTTCTGTGCGAAGCCCTATTCATCTGGGTTGATGTCTCCGAGTAGAACAGAGGGCCTACCTGTGAGTCTTTGCAGGCAGTAGTAATAACTACATGATCTTGGATAAAATACGAACCTCCATCACTCTAAGGTGTTTTTTTTTTTAATTTGCATACTCCAAAAGAGGGCTGGTTTTCAAATAAAATGATACAAAATCAATCAGTTATTGAAAACCTTAATGTACCACTGTGGTCCGGAAGGTATGAGTTTGTTCTACAACACTCGGGGACAAGAAAAGGTATATTACTTTATTCGTGTAAATCAAATTAATTCTGGCTTCGTGACTTGGCTTGTCAAGGTTGTGTGAAATTCAATTATGATTATGTTCTGGGAGGCCCCTCCACCTCCCTGGAGGGAGGCTTTCATATTCATACTCATGCAAATACAAGTAAGTGCAAATAGATGTATATTCTTACTTCTTCGCCCTGACATTCTTACCTAAAAGGTGGTGTACTCTATGCACTCTTGTACACAGTGCTTTTTAAAAAATGTTCACATTTCCACACCAATGGACAGAGCATGTCCTGATTCCTCTTTAGAACACTCATTGATATTCCATTGAGTGGCAGTACCAGAGTTCCTCGAATGGGATTCCTACTGTTTCAAACTTCCACTATTACAAATAATGCTGCAGTGTTTGCCGTACGGAAATATGATTCCGTACATACCAATGTATCCACAGGGCCAATTCTTCAAAATCAGAGTCCTGTGCCAAAGAGCAAATGAGCTTGTAATTCTCGCGTTGTCCCCTCGCCCCCCAGCGGGTGACCCCCTGCTCTCATCAGCAGCAGGTGTAGAAGTGCCTGCCTTCTGCAGGAGGATAGTGAACTCTTGAGTCAATTTCTTCAACAGTTATAGGAAATCTTTGACTTTTCTGGGGTTTTTTTTTTTCCTTGAGCTAGTTCTGATCATTTGTATTTTTCTATGAATTTATGCATTTTTGTCTAAATGTCTACCCATGTTTGCATAGGTCTATTCTCATTATCCTTTTTAATCTCTTTCTGTATTTATGGACATCAGAATGTCCTTTGCATTCCTAATATTGTTTACTAGTGCTTCTCTCTATTCTTAATCCATCCAGCTAGGCAGGGCTTCTCAACCGTGACATTTTGGGTCAGATGATTCTCTGCTTTCAGGTTGTCCTGTGCGTGGTAGGGTGGTTGGTAGCATCTCTGGCCTGGACCCAGTACATGCCGGTGGTGCCCCCCACCCTGGGTTGTATTTCCAATTACAGCATGTCTGCACATTTTTCCAGATGACCCCTAAAAAGAAAGATTGGGGTATAGGGGCACAAAGCTACTCTTAGTTGCAAACCACTGATCTAGAAGACTGGCAGTGTTAGGCCTTTTTGAAGAAAGAAGTTTGGTTTTGTTAATTCTATTTTTCCTTTTTGCCACTCTTCTTCATGTGTTTTCTTTCTACTTAGACTCATTGATGTTCATCTTCCAACTTTTTATAATAGATATTTTACCCTTCAGTATTCACCCTATTTTTTTTTTTCCTAACATAAGCACTCCAGGTTCTACATTTGCCTACAATCCACAAGGAAGTGGAATTGCAGTTCCATTTTAGCTTTCAGTTTTGACTTTAATTATTTCCTCTTTTATCCATGGGTTACTTAAAAATATGTTTTTACAATTTCCAAATGTATGGATGTTTAAACTTTTTAAAAAAATTGATTTCTAACTTAGTTTCATTGTCAAGGAATATGTCTGTGTAATCCTGGTGCTTTGACATATATTGAGACTCATTTATAGCTTAGAATGTAGTCAGTGATTTTCTTTTCTTTTTCTTTTTTTTCTTTTTCTATTTTTTATTTTTTTGTCAATGATTTTCATAAAGGTGCATTCCTGAAAATAATGTCCACTGGCTGAATATAGTTTTCTATACAAGCCCTTTTTCCCAGTTCTTCACAAACATTTTCTGATCATGTCTTACTGGGATAAATGAATGAGGTTGGTTGTGGTCAGATGAGACAGATCTGTAAGGGTGAAGACACCCAGCCCGCTGTCAGCTCTCCCTGCAACAGAGCCAGTGAGGTCTCATCTGACTTGTAAATATACTGTAACAGGCTGCCAGAGCACAGCAGCTTACAGGTTTTGCATTAGGTCAATATTGACTATGTTTTGCAAATTTTTCAAATCCTTACTTGATTCTTTTGTGTGTTAATTTATTAATTACAGAGAAAGTTGTGGTTACGTCTGTTATTTTTATACTTTCTCTCTGTAGTTCCATAAATGTTGGCTTTACGGATGGTATTAGGTACATACAAATTTGCATTCTTAAATATTCCTAGTAAATATTAACTTCATTAGTTGCAGTGACTCTAGTCTTGCTTTCTGTCTTCCTGTCCATTTGTCTAACAGTATAACCATGCCAACTTCCTTTTATGTTATTTACTTATATATTTTTTTCATCCTTTTATTTTCAACTTTTTGTATCCTTATGTTTTAGGTATATTACGGATAGGGAGTAGGTAGGTGGATTATTCCTCCACAATATTTGTGAAATATTACTTCTGATAAGTTTATAGACTTGATCTCTTATTAAAACAAGAAAGTTGTAGTCATAGGCTTTAATTTTTTCCATCATGGCAGTGAATTCTTTTCTGATACGATCTGCTATTTATGTTTAAAAGCAGTAAGTATTTATGTTTAAAAGCACTAAGATACCAGATATAACAATATTACCAGGTCAAGTGAGATAACCATTCAGAATTGCAAGTTTTTTCGGTATTTGTTAGTATTTGTTACAGGGCATGGCAACAATCTCTAAAGTCTTCAAAGTCTTACAAGAATCTTTTCTGATACTTTCAAGGACAAATTTAAATTAATAGAAAGAACACTACAAGCTGGTAACAGTTATGAATATTCACACAAGTCTCCTTGTTAGAGGAAATAAGATTGATATTCTTGTGAATGTTCTCAATTTAATACCTTATCAAATCAGACCTCTTGAATGTGTTTTATGATGCAGAAAGCTCTCTCTCTCTGTAACTTTAGGAAAGAGGGGATATCTCTTTATCTCTTTTAGACTTTTTTGTTAATTGTGAAGACTTCTACTCTTTTTTTAGATGAGGCTCTGTTAACTTCATGACTTAGCATAGGAGGTAAAAGCCAGGCTTAAGGTCTCATTTTGATTTGCAGAGGTGGAATAAAGGATGAATAGGATTTTACTTATTAACAGTGAAAGAAGATGCATCTAGCATTAACCTTCCATATTCTGATTTTACAAATGAGGAACATGCTATTTGTCATTGAATGCAATGAATGCAAGAATGACCAAACTGACAGGCAAACATCACATTTTCCTCTTTAGGTAATCCAAGGTTTAAACCTTATAGAGCAGGCGACACTGCAGCACTCTCAGTGAGAGGGACCCATTTCTGTGTTCACCCAAGTCCCCCACCACAAGATGCTGCAGACCTGCCCCTGATTATGAGATTAGTGACTGTCCCACTTCTCCATTCCTTTCTTTTCACCTGTATCAGAGCTGAACTCTGCAGCCAACTTGATTTATATCTTTGCTGGAGGCTTGTCTTCGGGGCCTACTAGGTTGAATGAATTAGGTCAGACTAATGTGACCTGGATAATTGAAAATACAGCCAGTGATATTGTCCTTAACAATCTGATGGGGAGATTGAGAGAGTGAATGAAGTATCAATAACCAAGGGATTGTTGGTCTTTTGTTAAAAATAGGTTGGTTAATATTTATTTAAAGTATCTGTAAATGTCTTGCCAAATATTTTCTTTTAAGTGATCTCCTGAAGGCACAATTTTATTCTCTTGATTGTATTTCCTCTGAATTGGTGAATATAATAATTAATAACTATGCAAATTTAGCCTTCCTAGTCATATATAAGATATTCTAAATTTTAATGGAGAGGAACAAGTTTATGTATTTGTGAGGAATTTTAATATTAATCTTCCTGAAAACTGGCTTTTTAAAGATCTCTAAGAATATTCTGAGTGATGTGAAGTAGATTCAGTCTGTAAAAGGAAGAAAAAAAAAAACAACGCCACAGATTTCACTCTGACACCCTCACCTCACCCCATATGACATCATTTTAGCACTCCTTATTACCTCTTGGGAAAAAGTTCACTAAAAACTGAAACCAAGATATTTGTGGGTATATTAGATCAAGTCCACCCACAAGTAACAGAAAACTCAAATAACAATGGCTTAAATAAAACAGAAACTTCTCTCTCACATTCAAGAGGCTGCAGATAGTTGGTCCAAGGCTGGTGTGGTGGTGGTCTGCGTGTTAGGGAGGTAGGTTTTTCTTACCTTGTTTCTCTGCCATCCCCAGCCCATGGCCTCTTGCCTGTGATCTAATATGGCTGCTTAAATTCAGGCACCAGATCTTTCCTCCAGCTGGAGGAGATGAGGGCCAATGAAGGCCACACGGAGCTATAGGGAGGTCATTGTTCCTTTAGCTATGCATTCAGTATCAATTGCACTGGACAAAGTTAAACAGACAATTAAGACTTTACTCAAGACTATGGCAGTAGAGGATAGAAACCAAATTCCACTCTACAGAACCAAAAAAACTGGAGAGATTTTAAAAGCTGGGTGGGGGCAATCTTAGGCCAGCTGTGTTTCCGGATGGGCTTTACCCAAAGGAAAAGTAAACTCTCTCCTAGTTGGGTTTTTTTTTTTTTTTCTCTCAGTTATTTGAAGAATAATTACAAAAACACAATAATGTTTAATTCAATAATTAATCTTATTAGCAGAATTTCAGGTACTACTATGACTTGTGTGGGAGAGATTTTGCAGGTGTGGAGGACCCTCCCAGTTCTGAAAATTCATTTTGTAAAGTTGACTTGGATTTGTAAAGTAGAACACTTGTTAAGTGATCTCCACTTATGTGAGCTATTCTCTCTCCCTTCTGTAAACAGACTGACTTTCGACCACAGCATGAAAAAAAAAAAAAACACTCAGGCCAGTAGATATTCCTCTTATCACCTGTTGAGTTTCCTACATGCCCCAGCATGGTACGCTTTCCAAGAGTCAGTGGTATTCATTTCTAAAGTTGATTGTTCTAGCTATACTTGTTACTGTAGTTACATAAGATAATTGTTATGTTTCCTAATGAAATATGGGTGCGGAAGGAACATTTTCTTTCATAATTAACTTTGGTGCTTTGCAAAAAAATCAATAAACCTAACTTGCTTAAAAATTGCTGCCAATTTTAGATGGTAGCAGTACTTATAAAAGTCTTAGAAAAAAGGCCAAATATCTGGAGAAGTTCTGCACTTAGATTTCATCACAAATGTTTTAAAGTTTTATTCTACTTTAAAGAAACTAAAACTGGGGCTTTAGACAGTGTTTTATAGTCAGTGAGATTTAAATAAAAAATATGGCATGGAAATCCCATCATAGATGTACTCAAGAAAAAGTCTTGCCCTAGGTCAAAAGGTTAATACCGAAAAGTGTATACATTTGAGGTCAAAATGTTTATGTTCTTTTTATTATCCAATGCTTGGATCATTTTTAAAAATTAATCTACCAATTCTTGTTTCAATCAATTGAGATGAAAACAGAACAAAATTAAAGCTCCACTAAAACTGCCCAGTTTTATAACAGACCAAGAGAGTTGTTCATTACTTCAGAGGTGGCCAAGGACACTACTGATTGAAATGCTTATTCACTTTTCATTTTGGCTTAAATACAAAGATTTCTCTAATTTTAAATTAGATAACTTTAATCCTCACCCCACCCCCAGATAAAATGGGACAAAATTGAGCAGAAAATCAGGGTTTAGCTTTAATATTGGAATTTTTTGTGTGTCTAAGTTAGTTTTAAGTTTTGTCTTTTGAGGGGCATGAGCATGACCTTTGTATAAAAAAATCATCAAAATGATGATGTCTGTCTTTCAAGGTATTTAAAAGCAAGTGTCATTGATAAAATACTTTCCTGTAAAAACACTTTGCTGTTGTTTTTAAAGATTTTATTTATGTGAGAGAGAGAGAGAGAGAGAGAGCGCGCACACATGCATGAGTGAGGGGCATCAGGACAAGGAGAAGCAGGCTCCTCACTGAGCAGTGTGAGCAATGTGGGTGGGGCTCAATCTCAGGACCCTGGGATCATGACACAAGCCAAAGGCAGAGGCTTAACCCACTGAGCCACCCAGGTGCCCCAGTAAAAACATTTTGATATGAATATTTTGTGGGAGATGACTTAGTGTTTATAGGGAGCAACAGACTGTCATTTAGGTGGACTTATGTTTGGATTTGTCCTAAACTGGAGAGGCTCCAGTGTGTGAAAGCTACCATAAACTGTCATTATTTTTCAACATTTTAAAGAAATGTTTTTTATTTTGTTTTAATAATAGTTTTGACTTTAAATAATAGAAACTCAGGGACACCTGGGTGGTTCAGTGGTTGAACATTTGCCTTTAGCTCAGGGCATGATCCCAGAGTCCCAGGACTGAGTCTAGCATCAGGCTCCCTGTGTGGAGCCTGCTTCTTCCTCTGCCTGTGTCTCTGCCTCTCTCTCTCTCTCTCTCTCTCTTTGTCTCTCATGAATAAATAAATAAAATCTTTTTTAAAAAATTTGTTTAAATAGTAGAAACCAGTCTATTTAAAGTAGAGAGAGATTAATTATGACCAAATAGGTGGAGAATACGACAATCCAAAAATAGAGCTCGAAGGTCTTAGGGCCAACTGAAATGATCACTTCTGTACAGAGCCAGCTCTGGACTTAGACTGTGTGTTCAAATCTTGAATCTACAATTTATTTGTGCACTATTAGGGAAGTAATCTTCATCAGTCTTGGTTTTCTCATCTGTAATGTTAGTATTTAATAGCATCCATCTTTTAGGGTTTTATGTGACTAAATTAAGTATACAAGTAAACACTTAGCTCAGTGTCTTACACTTAGCAAGTTTTTAATATTAGTTGTTGTTGTTGTTATGGTAGTAAATTGATTAGTCTGATTAGTTATGGAGTCTTGAATGCCACTCTGTAGCGACTATCATCCTGCATTTACTCTTAGTTTCTGTCCTTTGTAATCATGCCTCGCTTCCCAAAGCCCCCTTTCTATCTCATGGCGTCCTTATGGCTCTCGCTTCAGTGACCACTGTTCAATCATCTATGTTTAGATTGCTTCTGAAGATGAGTTAACTATCTTGATTCGAGTATTCACCTCTGATCCAGGCAGCCATGACTTCTTAGATTGTAGAAGATTGTGGGTAGGGTGTTTTCCCACAGAACAGGTTAAAGGAATGACAAGCAGGATTAAGAGAGCACTTCTACTGGGTTTGTATTCTTTCTTGCTTCCTTCTCTAAATTTTGGTGTTTCCTGTTTTTGGTGTCTTAATATAAATTGTCTGTTCTGTTAATCAAGTGACAAAAAAAACCTCAGAGAGAGATTTAGAGCATATTTCAAAACTAATCACCCTGGTTTTACTTTGCCAGAAATAAGCCCTATAATACCAAAGGGAAATGAGTTATTGCTATTATTCTTGCAATTCGAGTGAACATTTTGGAGCTTTAACATTCTCAGTGAAAATATCGAGAATTCATCTGTTTTCTAGTTGCAAATTTTCTCTGTATTCTTGTCTGTGCAATTTTTTCTTAGTTGAAATGTGAATGCTTATAATGAGACTCCTCTGGGACATAAGCCCTGAGAACTGCCACAGGTAAAGTATACATATACCCTTAATAATTGCATAATGATCAGTAATTCATAGCTTACTAATTAATATTTAAAAGACTACAAGTTAGGTTACAGAATTACACTAAATTACACGAAAAATATATTGTAGAATTACAAAGTGGTATGAGAGACTTGGAGTTTTGCTTCTGGTCTTAAGATGAAATTACATTTTAGATTTACCCTCTCACTTGGATACATATACCCTCCGACCTTAAACAATTACAACCCAGACAAAGTATATAAGACATTGGCACTCAAGGCATTGGCTATCAGGCAATGGAGGACAATCATCTCTGAAGGATGAGAAATAAGGTGAACTCTATTGTTGCCATATCTTGTTGTCTAGAGAAAGTTTTCAGGCCTTAGAGCAAGTAGAGGCATTGTGGGTATTGTCCACTGATCACCAGAGCCAAGAAGATGAAGCTTCATGTAAAAAAAAAGCCAGGAAGGTGGAGTACTGGAGGAGAGAGAACCGTACATGAACTCTGAGATATGTAGAGTCCCCGTGAGTAATTTAGCTGAATACTGATCAGTACGTGCATGTAAGAAAGCTACCAAAAGCTTGAAGGTAAAGATCCACCTAAAAAAGATTAGAGAAAACAGTGCCCATGCCTCACACAAGACTGGACACAGGACCTGTTTTCCACAACCAGAGCAGAACACCTTGTAATTGAGCAGGGTCTGCTGAGATTCTCTCTCCCTCTCCCTTTACCCCTCCCCCAGTCACATGCACTCTCTCTGTCTCTCAAATAAATAAATAAATAAATAAATAAATAAATAAAATCTTTAAAAAAGAAATATAAGCAAGACTCTAAAGGGCCAAATTGTGTCCAAGTAACCTATTTTCCAGAACAAGGCTCAAGAGTATTAATAGGATTACAAAATATCCATCTCCAAACAGAGTAATTTTCACAATGTCTTCTGCCCAATTAAAAATTACTAGGGGGCAGCCCGGGTGGCACAGCGGTTTAGCGCCGCCTGCAGCCCAGGGCGTGATCCTGGAGTCCTGGGATCGAGTCCCATGTCCGGCTCCCTGCATGGAGCCTGCTTCCCCCTCTGCCTGTGTCTCTGCCTCTCTCTCTCTGCATCTCTATGAATAAATAAAATCTTTAAAAAAAATTTAAAAATTACTAGGAATTTTAAAAAGTTGGAAAATATAGCCCATAATGAGATAAACTAGTCAGTTGAAACGCAGAAGACAGAGATGATAGAATGAGTAGATAAAAACATTATAGTAGTTGTTAAAGCTACATTCAATATGTTCAAAAAGTGAGAAGGAAGGTTAGACATGTTTGATAGAGATGTGGAAAATGAAAAAAAGATTACTCAAGCTGAATTTGTAGAGATAAAAATTAAATTGTTTGAGATTTAAAAATATCTATCTTGGATTACTGATAGATAAACATTTTAGAAGCAAAGGTCAGTAGCTTTGAAGACATAGCAAAAGAAACTATCCAAAATGGAGCACAGAAAAAAGACTGAAGTAAATGTATTAGTGAAATGTGGGAGAATTTGCAAGTGATTGAAGAACTTGATGATGAGGGGGGAAGGAAAAATATTTAGGGAAATATTGGTCATTTATTTCTCTGCATTTGATGAAAACTATAAATATACAGATTCAAGATGCTCAAGAATGTCCTAATACAAGACACATAAAAACAAACAAAAAACTACTCCAAGGCATGTTATTTAAAACAGTGAGAAGGAAAATCTTAAAACAATCAGAGAAAACAAGAAATAACAGAGGGACAAAGACAAATATGACACTAGATTTTTTTCTTCAGAAAAATGTAATTGAGAAAGCAGTAAAGCAGTATCTTTGAATTACTGAAATATATAGTCAACTCAACCACAATTATTTTACCCAGAGAAAAGCTTTCAAAAATGAAGGCAAGTAGAGTTTTTCAGATACATAAAAGCTGAAGGAATTCATCACCAGCAGACCTGTTTTAGAAAAATGTTTAAGAAAGTCCTTTAAGCTAAAGAATAATGATAGTAGATAGAAGCCTGTGATCACAAAGGATTGAAGAGCTCTGAAAATGTTAACTATAGAGATAGACATGAAGCTATTTATTATTATTTAAATCTTTTAAAAAGAGGATTGGCCTTATTAATAGAAATAACAAGGATAATTCCTTATTAAGGGAAAAATAGTAACAATGTATAAAATAAATTAAACCCAGAGCACAAAAGCCAGAAGGGCAGAAGTAGAAGTATACTGTTTTAAGGTTCTTATACTATACCAAGGTAGTAGCATATCATTTGAATATAGGCTGTGATAAGTTAAAGATGTTTATTATAAACTCTGAGCAATCACTAAAATGGCACAACAGACTTCTAACTAATATTCCAACAATGAAGATAAAACAGAGTCATAAAAAATTACCAATGTACAGTTGGCCCTTAAACAGCATGGATTTGAACTGCATGGGTTCGCTTACATGCAGATTTTTTTATAAATTTAGTACCGTATACAGTACTGTAAAGTATTTTGTGATTTTCTCAATATTTTCTCTAGCTTACTCTACTGTAAGAATATAGTATATAATACATAAATATACAAAATATGTGCTAATTGACTGTTTATGTTTATTGGTAAGGCTTTCAGTCAACAGGAGGCTATTAGTGGTTAAGTCAAAAGTTATATGTGGGTTTTTGACTGTGGGAGCAGGGAGTTATGTCCCTAACCCTTGTAATGTTCAGATATCAACTGCAATATAGAAGTCAAAAAAGGGAAAAATGAGTGAAGAATAGATGAGAAAAATAGAAAACAGAGACCAAAAGTATTGGTTTAAACCCAATCATATCAATAACTGCATTAAATCAGAATGGTCCAAACACCCTAATTAAATGGCAGAGATTTTCAGGTTGGATTAGAAAAGCAAAACAAACTCTATGCTGCCTATAAAAATGCATTTTAAATAGAGAGGATATAAAAGACTTGAGTAACTCTATCAACCAAATTAACTAATGGCATTTAAAGAATATTCTATCCAACAAAAATAGACTATGCATTTGTTTCAAGTGCATATCATCATTCACTGAGATAGACTATATTCTGGGCATTAAAGGAAGGCTCAATAAATTTAAAAGGATTCAAGTCATGTTTTTTTACTACAATGGAGTTAAATTAGACATCAATAACGAAAAGAGATCCGGAAATTCTTAAAATACTTGGATACTAAGTAATACACTTCTACATAACCCATGGGCCAAAGAAGAAATCAAACGGAAAGTAGAAATATTTGAAATAAATAAAAACAATATATCAAAATTTATGGGAGATTTATAAGACCAAATACCTAGTTTAGACAAGAAGAAAGGTCTCATTACTGACCTGCTTTCACTTTGTGAAGCCAAAAAAAGAAAACACACAGATGAAAACACATGATCAGAAAAAATAATATAGATCAGAGGGCAAAATAATGAAACAAAAATATAAAAACAATCGAAAAATTATGTGAATGGTAACTGGTTATTTGAGAAAATCAATAAAATTGATAAATCTCTATCTAGACAAAGTGGGGGGGACAAATTCCCAGTATCAAAGACAGGTTAAATCATTAGACTCTACAGATATTAAAAGGACAATATGGGGATATTTCAAACAACTTTATGCCAAGAAATTTAACTGCTCAGACGAGAGGGATACGGTCCTCAAAAGATGCAAACTACGTCATTCACTCAACAGGAAATAGATAACTTGAATTGTCTTTTCTCTATTAGGAAATTTACATTTGTAGTTAAAAACCTTCCAAATTATCAGTCATCAAGTATATTTGAGTAGAATTCAAATGATATAAACCAGAGGCAAAAAATTCAAATATCTTTAGGAGTAAGTGAATGATGTAGATTAGTTACAGGAAGAAGTAACTGCAAAAAATATAAACTTTATTTTTACTGAACCACAGTATGTATAGAAATGTAACACAAATGCACATAATAGTGAGATTTTGAAAATTTCAAGTCAATATATAATTATTATTTCTATGTTTTTATGGCTCTTTTCTAAAACCAGGGACCTGGTTCTTTTTTCCAGCCCTTAGATATTAATATTTTTTGGAATTTTTTATGGCATTGTAGACTTCAAATATTTTACTTTAGCATTGGCATTTAATTTTTTTTTTCATAATGGAAAAACAATTATTGACAGAAGTTGGTACTTCTAAATGTGGATAGAGTTCTTCCTTCTTCTCTCTTCAGGTGGATGGCTCCTCATTGTTCAATTCTCAGAATTAAAATGTTCTCCTCAGAGATGCCCTTCTCCCCATTATTGTTTCTGATTCTTCCATTTTCTTTATTTTATTTTTTCCCTAGTACTTATACTTTATTAAACTGAGACTCATCTTTTCTACACATTTCTAGCTCCATGGGGGCAGTGTCTACCTTGTTTTACCTCTGTTTTCCTCGTAAACCAGTGTCTAAGTTAGTGCCTACACTGTGCTAGGAGCTCAACAAGGAACTAAAGAAAGAATGAGTAAAATCCACTCAGTCCTGATTAGAGGGCAGGACTACAGCTCCCATGTACATTTTCTTTGGTTAGTGATGACTTGAGACTCAACCAAACTCCTCTTTCAAATGGAGAAGATAACAGAAAGATTTGTTTTTAAATAACTTCTTGGAGGGCAGTTTAGGAATTGAAATTGGACACATACTCTGACCTACTCATGACCTTTTAGAAGTATATCCTATGGAGATTCACCATGCACATGTTTTAAAGCAGCAATTCCTTTCCTAGGCATCTAGCCTCAATAAGTCCTGTAAGTACTCAAACGTGTGGAAATGCATTCTCATTGCAATATTATTTGTAAAAGTGAAAAACAGAACTTGGAAGTAAGCTAAATGTACTTTCAAATTATTTGAATAAATTCTATGTAGTCATCAGTGAGATGCTATGCAGTCATTAAAATTATAGTATGTAACTATACTTAGTTAAAGAAACAAGGAAAATAAGTCCCCAGTATATTAAGTGAAAAAAATTTGAATAATATGTATAAATTTATTTTTTTTGGTAAAAAAAGAAAGAAAGAGACAACCCATGTGTGTACATATGGAAAATTGGTCATAGTGATTATCTCTGGCGAGTGGAATATCCAAATCCTTTTTTATTTTTATTGTTATAAGGAACACGTATTAACTTTATTATAATTTTTTAAAGTAATAAGGATACTTCCATTTGGAAACAATACTTCTTAATTCCATTTCTTGTAGGGATATATTTAATGTCTCATGTCTTTTGATTAGAAATTTCTTTCAATTAAGGGGTGTTTCATATCAATGAAAAATGAAAGATGTTTTTTTAAGAGTGGCTTTTATTTTTCTTTCAACATGTTCTAGAAGATGCTTATGCTTAAAACATTTTTTTGTTTGTTTTATCTGAGTATTAAGTATTGTTGGTGAATTTGTGACTTTGTAATTAGGCTCAATTTGCGACCTTGAAATGTTTCATTTTACATTTTACTACTAGGCATGTGTTAAGCAAATCTAAACAACTAATTTTCATGCCATTACATTTGGTGTGCAAGAACCTAAGCTCTGGATGAGAGATAAGCCACCATCCCCCTAACGAACGATTTAGATCGTCGCCCTCCCATACCATGTTGTGCCGTATATGGATTTTGTTTTCTTTAACATCTCCAATAAGAGCCAGGTTATTGAGCTAGGTCACAGTCCAGCTAGTTTATAGATTCTTTCTTTGCACGAATCAATCCAAACAGTCTGATGGGATCATCATGAACATTTTCCTCTATTTCCTGGTTCTCAAGTGGGAAACTGTTTACCAAAGTGGTCTTAGAGAGGCTGACATCCTTTGCATGTAACTGCTCATCTTCATCCTTGTCTAACACATAATTATTCTGTTTCTTGGTCTTCCTGTGCTTCCCCTCACAGTTGTGATCCAGTGAGGCATAAAATACCTGTGCTTCCTCGGATGCCTAAAAAAGAAAGGCATGTTAATTTTTTATTGTTATCTCATTCCTTAACTTTGATGACTTCTGGGAATTTCTAAGTCCATGAAAAACAAGCAGCTTGTTTTCTGCGCTTTGGCTACCTTGTTTTGCCAAATTTGTCCAGTCGGATGACAGCACAAAACAACAGCTAACTCAAGACTTTTGAGTAGAAAAACACTTCAATGAAATTTTTGCGTATTTTGATTTCTTTCTTGTACACAAAATATACACGAACATTTTGGGTGGACTTTCACAGGCCTCTCCCCCTGCCTTCACCTGATGTAGCTCTTGTGCTGCTTTTAGCAAGTGACAATATTCCGATTTGTTAAGCTGGGCACAAGCACGATAGGAAGGAAGGCAATGAATATCAAAATCTACCTTATATACATTTAATAACTGGTCATTTGATGGTACACACAAAAGTCCCCAATTTTTCTACATTTTTGAGATTCGGGAGTATCAACTATAAAGATTCAGATGACAGTATCCATTTACGTGACCAGCATCTGGCAAGAATTCTATTTTCCATCTCCCTCCCATGATTTCCTTCTCGCCTGCCTGTCTGCAGGTTCACTCTGAGCTCATTACGGGTTGGCCTGTAGATCTTCGTTTGCACCCAGGAGGGAGGGTGTGCTGGGCCTTGGCCTAGAGCCGAGTCAATACTAGAATAAGGACAGGAGACGAAGGAAGCCTGGGGAACCAGTAGGCTTGAAGGCAACACTTTGAATTTGGTGTGGGAAAGCCTCGCCTTGAATCCTGGCTCTGTAACGTACTTATCGTGGGACCTTGGGCGATTTTGAAAAATGACTTTGAGCCTCAATCTTCTCACTTATCAGTTGAGGGTACCTATCTTCCAATGTTAGGAATAAGTAGAGATAATATAGGTGGAAGCTATAATCATTGCCCAAAGATAAATTGGGGGATTATAGTTATTAGAAGTTGTAGGCTAAAACTTTACGACAGCCATTGAATAAACCAAAGGATTCACCCTTAAGAGCAGGCCCCAATTATATCAATTTGTGAGGGGCATGGACTAGAGAAGCAACAATGAGGTTAACAGAACTTCTAATGCATCAGTAAGCATCTCCCTGTTGCCCTCGTTTGCATGCTAAGAGTTACCTGTCTTAATATTTGCTACCAGGTGGAAGAGATGGTCCTATTTACAACCTCTCTGGTGTCTTGTCTTTATTTTCCCTAAAATAATCATTTTGGGGAAATTGCAATAGCTGCCTCACCGGTATCCTTGTTCCACTCTCTTCCCTTTGCCAATTAGCCTGGCTGTGGTCTTCAGAGTATCTTCCTAAGCCACAACTTGGATAGTTTTACCATCCTGTCTGCAAAAATTTAGCCTATAAAATCTGAGTTTCATATTCTGACATCTAAGGTCACCTTTTTTATTTTGATCCTGCTACTCCCACTTCCCCGGCCCCCTAAAGTGTATTCGAGGCAAGCGGGACAATTCACTGCTTCCCCCACACACCATCTACTTCTGCCTGCTTTGCCTTTGCCCAGACACACAGAGAAGGAGATTCAAAAATAACTAGAAGGCACTCAGTGATACAAAGGGATGGATATCTTTTTTGTCTGTCCAGCACTTTGTTCCCTTTTTTCTTTGATAAATTCTCCTTTTTATTTTGGGAAATCCTTCTGCTCTGAGTCCTGGAGAGGCTGCCAATTACAGTCCTGTACCCCAAGCCTAGCACAGAACTAAACATGTGACTCAGGCTAGAACCAACCATACCACCCATTTCCTTGGCAAAACAAGTTGGTCCAGGAATGGACATGTGAAAGATGCCTGGGTGGCACAGTGGTTGAGCCTTTGGCTCAGGGTATGATCCCAGGGTCCTGGGATCGAGTCCCTCTTCGGCTCCCTGCAGGGAGCCTGCCTCTCCCTCTGCCTATGTCTCTGCCTCTCTCTCTGTGTCTCTCATGAATAAATAAATAAAATCTCTTTTAAAAAAAAGAATGGACATGTGACTTAAGCAGAGCCAATTATGTGGCATCTTTGGAATTGATGTACAGATGTAGGAAAATGTGTTTTTCCTTGGCACTGGGAGGAAGAAAATCTGGGTCCATTCATGGCTTGCCCAGCCTCCACAGAAGGGTCTGTTGGTAATAGAAGAGAAGGAATTCATTAAGCAGGAGAAGCAGGGAGGAGAAATGGAGAGAGCCCTCATATTCAGTCATCTCAAAAACAAAATACACCCTTCCATCTCCCAGTTATAGGAGGCAATAATTTCCCTTTTTTGCTAACGTGGTTTGAATCTGGTTTCTCTAATTATAACTATAAGCAATTCAGATAACATATGTTTGGTCAACAGTTGGTCGACTTTATCAAGTGCTTCAGAATTCAAAGAATGTAAATTCTGAGAAAGTATCACAGATTGTACATAAAGAGTCCCTTGTGACCTCCAGAGCGTGGTTTCCTTTGAATGTATGGGGTGGAAAAAATATTGCCAGTAGTAAAAGAATGTGTATCTATGGAAACAGTAGAGGAAAGTAAGAATCGCTTTAGGAATTAGGGAGAAATACAGGTAGAAGGCGAATTTTGTTGTTTTGTTTGTTTTTATTTTTATATATCCGGGTGATTTGTGCATATTGTTAGGTAGATAGTGATGGTTCTTTAAAGAAAAAATGGAAAATTGAGACAAAGGAAATAATTGAAGGTACAAGACCTTGAAAGAAATAGAAGAAATGATGAAAAGCATAAGTAGGGTATTGGCTTTGGAAAGGAGAGCGGATACTTCGGACATAGGAGGAAAAGGCAAGATCAGTGGGAGCTGTGACATCGAGGGGAGCAAGCTCACACTGGTGTCCCTCATGTGTATTACAATATAGGAATTTTGTGGACTCATTTTATTATTAGGTTTCCTGATGACGTCTTGCTAGTTAATGGTAGATATTGAAATTATAATTTCTGAACTGTACACACCATTTTTAAAGGGCAAGAAGCTTATTTCTTTTTCCAAGAAACAGACACTTTATCCATAAAGCTTTCTGCATAATATTGTAGACTACTTTTGTAATTGGCCAAAGTAAGTATTGTAGCAGCAAACCGGGTAGTGGTTTTCATGATAATGATCATTCTAATAAAATGGAATTGAGCAAATATAAAGAAATTACGTTTAATTTGTGGAACTAAATTTGTGAGAAGGATATAATAGAATAAAGGCTAATCTCCTTAGAAGTGTCTTTAAATACATAATTTATAAAATAACAGGCTTTTAAAGACATTTAAAGCTTTGCATAATTTCCACTTGAGTAAAAACCAGATGTACCACAATTCATATGTACTAAATAGTAACTTTTATTATCAATTTTAAGTTCCTTTACAATTAAGGTGTGGTGCATCTCTACATTTTAGATGGTGTGGTTATATTTTAACTTTCTCTAAGAAGTTTTCTTTTTATTGTCATGGATTTAGCAGGTCATATGAGAACATGCAGGTTTATATATCTTTTATCTAAAAAAAATTTTAGCACTAATTGAACAGCAGGTGACAGATTTGTGCATCAGAAAGTGACTTCATATTCTGCTTAAACCTTACCACATCTTGGTTTCTTAAAAACTTCAAGAATTCTGATTTTTTGGTGGACTCATATAAAGGAAAAGAGAAAAATTCTATCTTAATGGAACTTTTCAAGATGTGACCCATCTTAGGGAGGAAAATATTTTTTGTAAGACAGAACTAAGTTTAGCTTCTCTTTCTACTTAGTACTTGAGTGCATTAGGGCAAGTTTTTCATCCTTCTCAGGCCTCTGTCAAATGGAAGAAATAATGCTGTTTCCTTCATAAAACTCTAAGACGATAATACATGTAAAGCAATACGACAAGTCCTGACACAAACGACTGCAGAGGAAATGCTGGCTGGCCCTGTGACTATTTTGAGGGGTAGCAAGAGAACACGTAATTGAAGGGACAAGATCTTTTAACTGAAATGTATAACATTTCAGGAGCATGTAGACAAAGAATTGTGCACGGCTTCTGATGATGTCAGTGCTATGTCTGAGGATGTTGAACTGATTTTGGTAGGAAAAGGAAAAACTATTTCTTCTTGGGTTTTTATATGTTTCCACTTACATTTATATCCTATTTAACCCTACACGAGTCATGTGAAAATCTCTTGCCATTAACCCACAGCCATAGAGCTGTGTTAAAATTTACACTCATTTGCCTTATAAAATAAAAGTATGCTCTTTTATATCCAGCTAATTTATCTTTTAACTGAAGCATTTTCTCTTTCGCCCACCCCACTCTCTCCTATTCTCTGTCTCTCTCTCTCTCTCTCCTCCATTTCTATCACTCTCTCTCATTCTGTAAGGCACAACTTTCTCTTTCTCTCCTTCCCTCTCCCCTCCTCCCCCTGTCCCCATAAATTCCTAGCATCTAGGTCTTATGAGCATTATATACATGTCACCTTTTACGTTTATTTTTGTGAGCTACATAATTTTTTTCAACCTGAAAGAAAAAAGCTTAATTGGTTAATAATAGAATCCAGTTGTTTCCTTCAGTCTATTGCCTTTGTAATGGTACACAATTTTGACTTTTTGAGTGTGGCAAACTGTACTGTTTATTTGCCTTTGAGGTTCCCTTTAGAGCTCAGGTCCCAGAACTTGACAGTATTTGGCCTGTAAAATCACAGGCTTCAAATGTGAATCAGAATGTGCTGCTCTTATATTCTTGAAACATGCAGCTGTGCTGTGATCTAGGCTGAGCTTGACCCCTAATACAGACAATAAAACTCACCTGTGTAGGCAGGGTGGCTCCTTGCAGTTCATTTGTACATCTCTCTGGTCGGGCTTTCATTTGTTCATAGCAATTTTCATCCACTGGTTCTTTGAGATGAAAAGATTATGATTTACAATGGAAAAATGAAAAATGCTGGCACAAATAAAAATACATGACCCCCAAAACACAGCTGTAAATATGAAGCCCCCAAGGATCTTTCACCTTGTATTTTTTGTGGAGATGCAAAAAAAAAAAAAAAAAAAGGATGCACAAACCATTTTATGCATATCAGAATGTGAAGAAGTCATTTGACCCACAGCATCACTTGGGATAAAGACTAGATCATATTAGTTTATGCCATTGCAGGATATGACAGGCTCATCTCAAGCTTCCATTGGCTGTTATGGAGATCCCATGTGTTCTTTTCTATTTGGGTATAATTACAAGTGATGCAGGGGGCCACGGCATAGTGTGCATGCACTGATGATTGCAATTTGGTCATTTTTTCCCATGAGTAAGAAATTTTATTCAGAGGTATATAAACACTTATGTCCTATTTTTGAAAAAGAATGTTTAGATTATATTTTTTGTCCCAGAAATCAGTGATAGCACAGCCAGGCTGTTTTGAGGGTCTAGAGCTCTGTAATGCTGATCCTAATTAGAGTTTTTGTGCAATGTCTGATACCCAGAAGACAAGCAGACATTTCATCCCATAGGGACATGCTTATTATATCATCCTTCCCTTCCCTCCACCTCCCCCCACCCCAGATATGCCTGTTTGAAAGGGAGAAGAAAGAGAGAAAGTGACTTGTAGGATGCCAGTCCACTTGGCAGAAATGTGGATTGCACTAACTTGATCCCATAGAAAAAAGACATATTTACTGCAATGCAAGTTATCTTATAATCAATCATTCAACCTTTCTGAAAAGCAACACAGAGGAGTGATGTTTCTTGAAGCATCATCCATGGGAAACATGCATTAGATTCACCTAGAGATTTGTCAACTAGCAAATTCCTAAATCCTATTCCTAAAAACTACTAAATCAAAATCTGTGGGGTGGCACCTGTGCTGCCTTAGATATGGAAATTGCAGATATGGTGCACATTGCACCACCAGAGTAGGTAAGAATTAAACTCTCAAATATTACAGGTGGATATGAGGATTCTACAACGTGGATCAGAAGAGCAAGTTATTTTTAATTGGTTAGTCTTAAGAAATAGTTTTGATTTCTCAGAGTATACAGATCAGAAGACACTTTACACAGAAAGGAAAGACAAAGATTTAAATACATTTTTAAAATTAAATAAAATTTGAATCCTTTAATGGTTTCACATTCCTCATTTTAGGAGAATTGCATATACAGAGATTTAGATAGTTTGGATTTGATATACAAAGATTCAGATAATTAGTTCATTCCTAGAAATTTCTGTTAACCCCCAATTCATGAATTAAGTGACATGCTTGCAGGGCAAGGATGGGGTTAAATGCTAGTAGTTAAAAAAATAATAATAATAAATAAATAAATGCTAGCAGTTACCCTCACAGCTTATCTCATCAGAGCTCTGGGATCAGGTCATGGAATTTAGTGGCATTTTGTTTTGGGGTGGTTGGAATGTTTCAAATAATAAGGGATGCTGGGAATTGAAAAGTACTTGTTACCTAAGAACAAAAAATGTATAGCCTAGTCAGTGTGATTTGGCTCTTCTCTTTCCCCACTTGCCATCAATGTAGCCCTAGGTTCTCTACTTAACATGAGCAGCTAAAACCAGAGAAACCAGTGAACATGCTTGTTGTTCCAGATTATTCACTGTAGATTTGCTTTTATAGACAGAACACAAAGCTCTGTTTCCCTGAGCCATTTTCTGTCCTAGAAATAGCTTTATTTCATAGAATTGTGTATGTCAAAATTCAAGATAATAGTCTTCCTGTATTCACATTTCTACTATAGTAAGATGAAGAGAATATAGAAAAACAGGATATTGTAACACAATTGATATATGCAGCTTTAGAAATATATACTAAATAATATGGTAAACATTATTGAATCTATGGTTACCATTGGGGTATTTAAATGTGATTGCAACCAAAAATAAGCCACCTCAAATGCTGTGGAAAGGAAGGGAGGGATATTAATTTATAAATAAACACAATTTCTAGAAAAATAAAACTTACCTGGGACCATGTCATCTAAGTTACCATAAATTGGTGTGTCTTCAACATAATACTCCTCCTCCCTATAATAATGAAAAGCAATTGATCTTGTTAGAACCCAGTTTACACATAGCTCTTAATTCCTCAGCTAAATTCTATATATGATAGCATCTTCTTGTTTAACCCCCGCCAACCAAGGTAGATATGTTATGTGCGAGTGATTGGATGCAATGAATGTGCATGAATGCCTATATGCACGTGTGTGTATATATTTTTGACCTTTCAGGAAATAATAATAGAAAATGCTTACTCAGCACTTATGTTTGTCAGATGCATTTTATATATTCATTTATTCCATTCTAACAACAATCCAACCAGGCAGGCACCATTGCATCCCATTTTATAGATAAGTCATTTAAGGCACAGAAAAGTCATATAATCTGAAGGTCAGAAGACTAGTAAGTGGCAGAGCTGGGACTAGAACCTAGGTTATCTGTGCTCTTAACTGTACGTTGCACTGCCAGTTTACTTGCCCTGTGTATCACTCTGAATAATCCCCTAAAGCTAAGTTTGCTAAGTAAATACTAATTGAGAATGATGCTTAAAAAAATAAGAGGACAAAGAAATACTGTAGACTCAGCTTGACTGATACAGTAAAATGATTGATCACCTATTACATCCATGTGGTGTGCTAAATATTTTTTATATATTATCCCAAAGTCCTGGGGAAATTCTGCAAAAATATTATTTCCCATTTTATAGATGGGAAGTCTGAGAGTCAGAAAAATAGATTAACATATTTTCCCTAGCCTTATGTGTAATGTCAGCAATAAGTACCAATTCTGAAAGCTTTTCTTTATGCCAGTGCTCACTCAGCCCTCAGAACAACTCTGAGATCCACCCTCCTCCCCCACCCCCTGTTTTTTTTTAAATCCCTACTGTGTATATAAGGAATTTGCAACTCCAAGAGTTAAATTGTCCGAAGACAAAGATAGTAACTAGCAGTGTTAGGATTGTAATGCTAGTCTGGTCCAAAAGCCCTGAATACTATTTGCTCTTGATGTTTGATTAAATTTCCTTACAGCTTCATCTGAGAAATCCTTTTAGGATTAGCCTAGACATCCTATCATTGTCACCAGACAACGACAATGGCCCTGGTGACCAGCTTTCACAATGACAGGCCGGGAACAGAGGAACATATCAGGCTGCGAGAGTGGCATTTCATAAAATAGTAGCAACTGCTTTAACTTTGAGATTACATATCATCAAGAACTGGAGGGAATTGCATGAAAAGAAAAAAGAACACTTATCTCAAGGCATAACACCTATTTTACTCCCTATGCTTCTGAAAGAAGACACAGTATATGTAAATAGTAAGTAGGTGTCTTTAAAAAAAAAACAGATCAAATGATACTTGTATGAAATGGCTTGAAAAGTCCAGATGCTGGCATGTATATCTCTCATCTGATAACAAAGGAACTCATCTGTAACCTTTCTTTCCATCAGTAATTCAATACAGCTTAATATTGGGATATGGAGTAGTCCCTGTTCATGGTTTTTCACCGGCTGCACAGAGAATATAATAGCAAAAGGTGAGGAATTTTTAATAAGACAATCCATCCATTTTCCTAGCTCACACAGATAGCAGATACAACCTGCAAATGATAAATCATGTCCAAAAAATGAATATCATTTCATTCCCTATGAATGAAAATAAGATGTGATTTATAATGCAGTGCCCTGTGTCTGCAGGCAGGTCTCAAATGATTAATCATCCCGAATAAACCATTATAAAGGAACAGTTGCCTAACCAACAAATTAAAAAACATATTTTTACTTCGCAATGCCAAATAGCTCCAGCCTATTTCAAATATCTAATAAACTTTAAGCACAAATGTTTGGTAGTGTTTTATGTGGAAGATCAATTACTATTACAAATAGATTAATAAATAAGCCCATGTCCCAGAGGCCAGTGCAGCGCTCTGAACATGGCCTTCTGACCAATAAGCACATTTATTGATACTCCAAAATTTAAAATAATATTGATTGTATTTTTTGCTAGGGTCCAACTTTTTCTACTTTCATGTATTTTTTCTTAGTCCCTATTTTTAAAGTTTTAATATCATCATTATTTTTATTGTTAAGTCCTCTTAGAAAAATGCTTAAATACTGTATTATCCAGATAGATTAAATAAGTAAATTAAAAAAAAGTAAATTCAATTTTTAAAAAATCATTACTTCTATCTAAATGACTCTGGACATAAATTCTCTGAGTTTCAATTTCCTCATTTATAAAACAAATTTATTAAACTATTTAATCACTATTGTTCTTTTCAGCTCTGAAATTCTATGATATAATTGTAGGGTTACAATACCCAAAGAAAAATTAAAGATATTTCTGTAAAACTAAATAAAGCTATTTTAAGGGGCTGGGAAATAGATTGAGGAAAGAGAAAACTTAGGGGTCTATCAGAAATTGGTTTGGTAAGTGTTACCTTGATTTGCTTAATAGGTGTTTAAATTGGCAGATATATGCTTGGGCTCCATTCATGTATAAATGTTATACATTTAAACACATTTAAATGTTATTTAAAGCCATAAGAAAAGGTAAAACTACTTTATAGAATGAGTATAGATAGAGAAGAGGTTCATTAGATGAGCCCTGGTACTCTAATGTCAAAGGTTCAGGAACCAGCAAAGGACAAAGAGTCACTGGTGAGGAGGAAAACTATAGATGAGAGGACCTGGCCTGGAGAAGTGTTTCAAGAAGTAGAGAGTGTCAATATGTCAAACTCTACAGATGGACTACATACAAAGACACTAAGATTTGGCCATGGGGATTTCATTGGTGACCTTGATGAGGGCTGAGCTGGTAATTATTGAAAGCAAAAAACTGAATAGAGTAGGTTAAAGAAAAAAGAGAAGAGGAGAAGTCAGCTGATATGGACAGAATGTAGATGGAACTTTCATGTTTTGCTGTAAAGCATACAGAGCAATGGAGAGGTAACTGTAGGCAATCTAGTACCAAGAGAGCTCCCCTCCCTCCCTCCCTCCCTCCCTCCCTCCCTCCATCCCTCCCTCCCTCCCTTCCTTCCTTCCTTCCTTCCTTCCTTCCTTCCTTCCTTCTTCCTTCCTTCCTTTTATGAAACAATACTGTTATATACCAACGAGAATAATACAAAAGGGATAGAAAAAGCAATGATTCAAGAGAGAAAAAGGAAGGTTGCTGGAGGGACACATTCTTGAGTGCACGCTCACTGAATTTTTGCTTTCTTAGGCAGGGACCATGCCATGGGTGTAGGTATCTTGAACTTGAGGTAAGAGGACTAAATATAGACCCCTGGTCCTGAGGGTATGAACCTTGGTACTGGCTTGGATGGTTGGAGACTAAGAAGTGAATCCAGTGGCATTCCCTGTGAGGGAGATGATTAATGTACTCTCAGAGCTATGGTATCTAATGCTAAACTTTTATTCTCTTGATTAGTGCTCCAATTTTTTTCTAATATATCCACTTCTTTGTGATGTCAATTAAACACAAGGTACTTATATTGCCAGTGCTTTGGAGCACTTAAAAAAAGGGGGGGGGGGTCTTTTGCCAAAGCTTTGGGGAAGGGAAACTGGAAAGGTCAGCCAGCATGAAGAATTCTAATGATATGGGGAAAGACATGTAGAGCAGTGACACAGAGATAGGGGTGACAAAAAAGACAATTGAGAATAAGGTTTTTGAAACCTATCTGTACTTCTCAAGGATTTTTAAGAAGGCATACTTGAAGGGACTGGGCTTCTTGCAGTCACGTAGGGGTGGAGGTTGGCTTATGGTTATTTGTACATTAAAACAAGTAAACAGAAGGCTGGAAATCTTGGAGTTATTTTGGTTACAAGCATGGCAGTGATCACAATAAGGGCCTTATCCGCACAACCACTTGCAAGTCTCAGATGTCTAGGAAGGCTCCCAGTTCTCTCATCATAAATGTCCTCAACCTTGAGAATGGGTGAGGAGGACAGCTAAGACCAAAAGGCAGGTTCAGGGCTAGGTTAGTGTGTTTAGTAAAGAGAGGAAGTGAAAGGAGCTTGCAGAGTCCCAGAAATCTAAGAAATCATCTTGAGGTAGGAGAATGGCTGAGACGAGATATGTTTCATCAGAAAAGCACTTTTCAGTACCACCCAGGAGCAGACCATGCAAAAGCTGCTGGGAATCTTCCCTGAGGTTTTTGAGAGAGACTCTGAAACTGAGGAGTCATGATAAATTTCAAGTAGTTGTAAACCTGAACTGATTTTCTAAATTAGAGGATAAATGTAAAGCAAATGGGCTGGAATTTTCTTAGACCTTAATTTTCATCTGATAAAGCAGTATTTTTTTCAATCACCTATGCTTTATAAGGAAAGTATTACCTTATAATGTGTATTTTTTAGATGATAGAACTGAAGTTCACCGATGCTTATTTTGCTAAGACTACACAAGCCTCGTAATCACAAGAGTCTGATTAAAATCCAGAATTGTCTAGATCTTAAATCTATGATATTCTCACTGTATTAGCCTCCTAACACAGATCAAAAGACCAGGATTGTGTAGAATGAGGTTTTAAAGGAAAAATAAAGTGGCCCTGGGTAAATACCAGGAAGTGTATACCTGAGTTTCTGTTACATATAGATGCTACATTGTTCTTAAAGTGATCACAATTTTTGACCTACTAGTGCAGGAAGGGCAAGGATTTAGGGAAGCAGGAAGATAAGATCAGAGAAACAAATTTCTTTCCCCTCTAGCATGGCTTCCTACCCAAACCAATGTTGAATGGGGCAGAGACAGGGTGCAATGGGGAGCCTTAGCCTCAAACCACCTAAGAACTGAGAAGCATCTCCAATTTTTTTTCTTCTACCTAAGAAATATAGCCTTTATTTCCACTTGCTGTTTTAATGTTGAAGTTTTAATGGCTGGAAATAGTTTTACATTTGTTTGTTTCCTGAAGCCTCCATGTCCTTCCTATAAAGGTGATTTGGGCTCCCAAACTACATAATCAGAAATCGACAAGCTGTGAAGTACATACATAATTAACATGCCCACCACTTATTATAGATAAAATCTGCATTGTGTATTCAAATTATGCCTAAATTGAGATTTATTACAATAGATAATAGATTATTAAATCCACAAGGGTCAATCTGCATTTTTCCATCTTTGCAACTCTTGTCTAGCACAACTCCTATTTGTTGAACAAATATTTATTGAATAAATGAATGAATGAGTGTTATAAAAGAACCAACCTCTTTTTCACACTTGCCTTATGGGTAAGAGACTGATTACTTTGAGGTGGGTATTTTACCAATTTTTCATTCTAACTCTTACCATCTCAATCCAAGAGTACCAACCCAGTCTTTAGCAGAATGATCAAATCACTAGACTTTCTATCACATTGCATCTTAATTACCTTTCAAATGACAAGTGTCAAATCAATTGTCCAAGAGATTAACTTCCACGTGGAAAATCCATATAGGGTTTTCTTTGTCATGATGTTTGTTGTAACCAACTCTGCAAATACTCTTGATATGAGATAATGCACTGAAAATTATCTCCTGTTATAGAATCCGATGTTAAATCACAAAAATAAAGATTTTCTTTTTTGTGTGAATCTGCCTACAGCCTACATTCTGCATCTGTCAGAGATATTTCCACATGGAGAAAAATTCTAAAAAGACCATTTAGAGGCTAACAGCTTATAATCTTACCTACCCAGTGAGAAAGCTCTGTGTTTGTGAAAGACCTTTCTGCTTTTCAGTCTACCATTTCAGAAAGGTCTTGAAGAGTCCTGTAGGAAATTCTCTATATTTAGATGTTTTTTTATCCTAAAGGAGAAATCTCCAATTTAATAACACATTTGGGTCAGAATATACTGTACAAGAAAATGAAAATTCTTTGCTATGATTTACACCTGAAACCCATTGGAAAAAAAAAGAATCATACAAATTTCTTTGCAATTAAGCCAACAGGTATTAAAGAGAATCCATTATATCTGTAACCATATATTATTTTAGGATTAATGTATCACATTTCCCCCATTGATTGACATTACTCTTAAAAACAGCACACCACAGAGCACTTTTATCTAAGTATATATGTCTTAAATTTTATTAGATAGTGCCAGATTTCTTCTCCAGCTTGGTTTCTTAAGAGCCCCACAATTCCATATATAATTAGACTGCATTCTTACAATTTGGGCTAAATCCATCTGAAATTGTCAGGAATTCTGTAGATACCAGATTAGGATCTCATTTTGTCCCTTAGCCAGTTCTCTTATTGACAAAGGATAAGTAAGTAACTAAGGAAGATAATAACATAGCTTTTGATCTTCAGATAGGAGTAAAAGTGAGTAAAATTCATTTTATTTTATTTTTACCCAAATATGACATTGCTGAGCCAAACCTATAAGCAATATAGAATCTGTTACTTCCCCTTATTAGTTGGGAGTCATATAACTTATTTTCTACTTACCTGGGAATATAGTCTTCAGAGTAACTGTACATTTTATCTGAAAGATATTAAAAACAGACACATTAAAAGAAATTTTGACATACATTTGTTAAATCTTCTAGAGAATTGTGAAGTTGGTGAGGGTAGCTTAGCCTCAGTGTCAGTTCATATCTTAAATCAAGACACTTGGCCACCACAACCAAGGTCCTCTGCTTTGGGCCAATTGTATATATTCTTTCTTGGTAATTTGAGACGGAAATACAGCGCAGCTTGGAGGTAATGTAGGGCCCAGATGTGTTGCCATTTTATGCAAGGGAAACAGCAAACTATGAACATGGGGACCTCTACCCCTGCCTTTCCTGTGGGGCAGCCCATCATGAGTGGACCATACTGTCCTTTCTGCCTTCACATTTCATGAAACACCTCTGCCTCCTTCTGACAAATTTCCGTCTTTGCCCTTGTTGATTTGAATAAGCTTTTCTACCTTACCCAAAACAAGCAAATGAAAACAATGACACACACACACACACACACACACACACAAAACCTAGAAGACTTATTTATTTATTTTTGAAGTGTCTGTTAACACTTCATGTTATGTGAACAGCAACATAAAAATTATGTTCAGGAAGTTTCTCTGGTTGTGATTCTATCTCATCCACATGGTGCAAATAGAAGGAGAAAGAAGATTATAGGGAGAAGAGATCAGGAAAAAGCTGGGAATACAGTCTAAAGTAATCAAAACATAGAGTGACTTTTAGAAGAAACAGTATACTGGTCTGCAGTAACAATACTGACCAGAGATCTGAGATAAGATCATAAAACCATGAAAAAAATTCCGAACCTGGGAGCCTGGGTTGCTCAGTGGACTAAGTGTCTGCCTTAGGCTCAGGTCTCAGGGTCCTGGGACAGAGCCCCTTGTCAGGCTCCTGCTTAGCCAGGGACTTACTTCTCCCTCTCCTCCTTGTTCATGCTTTCTCTCTCTCTCTCACTCTGTCTCTCTCAAATAAATAAAATCTTAAAAAAAAAAATTTCGTGCCAAGTCTCAGAAAGTAACCCACTGTTGAACCTTGAAGGTGGTGGTTCAAAGGCAAATAAAAGAAAATATTCTTGCTTCAAATTAAATATATGTATTCAAACTTGAAAAATTATTTTTAAGAATTTTTTGGTGAAAAGTAATAGATTCATAATGAATTATTGAGGGAAATTTAGAAATTAAATTTAGTTTTAATAAGATCAATGAAGAAGTCTTTATTATCTGTTCATCAATAAATGTTCTTAGATATTGAATGGATATGTATACTATGACATTTATTATATTTTGACTGGGTATCAGTCAACGTGGCATTGAATAGAAAAATTTTGCAAAAGCTATTTCTATAAAAATGAGGCCCATTATTATCTAAGTCTCTGGAAATAAGACAGAGAAAATAGTAACCAAAGGATGATCTTCCAGTTTTAACATATAAAAAATACCGTGTTTAGCAAAAATATTTCAAATGACTGAATAAGTCACCAAACAACTAGAAAGATTATATTTAGTTAGATTTATATGTGATGAAGTTGAAGTATTCTCCAGAAGGGTCATTAAATGTTAGAGAAACAGTATTGGAACAAACTATTAAAATCATCATATTGGAGGATAAAATGGACATGTCCCATGTCAGTGTATTTGGAAGAATTAAAAAATATATATAAGAATTTAGTGAAACCTTAGACTGATGTATTATGGGAAAAAATCAGGATGAGAGATGAAAAGACTTTGGATTTGGTTAGCAGCTCTTCATGCATTTGCCATGTGACAATATGCAAAGTAAACTCTGATTCTCACTTTATCCATAAAATAGAGATAATAATGCCTGTAGCATATGCAAAGATGGGGAAGATAAATGAGATAATTTTTGTTAAAAACATTTTAGAAAACGACAAGATTGATTTCAATATTATACCTTCTAAATCCAATCATATTGTCAGTCACAACTTAATTGTGCTGATTTGAATAGTCTCTTCATTAAATGGATTAGCTGAAAACAAGCTGATATAATTAAAATGCTATTTACAAGATTTATAAATAAAGCTTGATTTGTAATGAAATGACCAAATCTCCCTTCTGGCAAGAGGATTGTCACCAAATGAGTGTGAAAAGAAAAGATAAAAATTAAACAGAGAATTTGAAAACAAAAATAATGACATGACTTAGAATAAGAAAAAATAGGCACAGAGTCAAATATTTCCCCACACAGACTAATATTTTTAAAAGATAGTATGGATTTTCCAGTGAGAAGTGCTTGGAGTATGAATGTTGGTGCCTGGAAGGTATGTGTATGTGTAAAAGGATAGCTTTATGGAAAGAAAATGTTGTTGGATATATTATCAGTAAAGAGAAGCAAAACAAGGTTTGGACCAAAAAGCTTTGTGGGAGGAAAAGGAAGCAGAAGCAACTCTATGAAGGATATGATATAATGATGTGATGCTTATCTGGAAGGAAAAGAAACAAACAATGTAAGGAAGAAAATAAGTATTGGGAAAATGACATTGTCCATCCAGACTAATCATACATTTTTTAAAAAATTTATTTATTTATTCATGAGAGACACACAGAGAGAAGCAGAGACATAGGCAGAGAGAGAAGCAGGCTCCCTGCAGAGAGCCCGATGTGGGGCTTGATCCCAAGACCTCAAGATCACACCCTGAGCCAAAGGCAGACATTCAACTCAGGTGCCCCTCAAACCAAGCATATTGAAGAAGCACCCTGAAAGGATCTTGAAAAGAGTTCAAGGTCCTCTTACAATTTAAATGTGTCATCTGAAGCTGGATGATGTGTACTCCTGTGGTTTTAGTAATTTCTTTCTCATAGTAAGTTGTGTGGTAGCATACGATTTCTTTAAATGGGGGAGTGCTAATCAAAAGTTTTCAACGTTGGAGCCAGGGAGAATGGTCAGCCAGGCTCAGGCTCCTGAAGACTGCTCTGTCAAGAAGGCTTATAAGCTTGTTTAAAATAAATGGCATGAAAAAAACAAAAACAAACAAAAAAAAACAATAAAATAAAATGGCATGACTTAAAAGCTGGCTAATGATCTCAGTGATATTTAGCAAAATAAAAAGCAGTTTTTATATTGCTATGAAGCAGTTATGTTTGCAAGATTCTGTGTTGAGAAGAGCTGGGTGAGTTTTCACAATCCTCCCTGTGATTCAGACACAGATGCCTTGCGGTCAGGTTCATGGTTGAGAGCGTGTAAGCAAACATTTCCTTTTATGTTTTCTCCTTTATAGTGTTTACCCTTCCGTGTGCAATACATAACAACAAGAAACAACAGCACATGGCTTAAACTCCATAATAACATTTTTGGATACATTCTTCATGTGAAAATGTGAAAAAGGTGCCATAATTTTCTAGGGAGTGGGAGATACACTGATAGGACTTTGATGTATGAGCAAACCATGCACTTACTTATCCTTCTTCTCGCAACAGAGAAGAAAGGTTGGATAAAGAAAATGTTTTGGATTTAAAGGAGGACACCGCTAATACATTCCTAGCAGAAAAAGAAATAAATATAATCCTCCTAAAGAACAAAGAATCACCTAAAAAACGTAAAGTTTATTTTGGGGAAAGGGAAAACTACATTACAAAGCCTCTAGCCAGCTCTGCTGCAGAAAACATCAAGGAGAGGCTTATCATGTCTATCTGATTGAATGTGTAGATATTGCATTGTTGCTGGAATGGAGATTTTCTTTGGTAAGCTGTTTAATACACCAGCAAAACTTACTCTCCGACTGTTCGCCATAGGTGGAGTCATCTCTTGCAAGTTCCTTAGCCACAAAGAATAGCACAAAGATGCAAAAATAAGAAGTTCCAGGAGGCCAGATACAGGGGCACTGCGTTCGCAGACCAAGCGGCAGAAAAGCTGGCTAATAAATAGAATTGAATCTCCTCTGTCCGGTCTGTCTAGGAGAAACAAAGCCCAGAGGAGCCTTTAGTGGGACTGGAAAGAAGTCAGCTTGCAGAGCTTTTCCCAGAGCCACCTGGAACCTCTGCGTGAGACAGACAGTGCTGTTTGCTCCTGTGGACTCGCAAGGGTGGCAGTCATTGCTGATGCTTGGGGAAAGGGTCAGGAGAAGCTGGGGCAGTTGGGAGAGGGCTGCAGGGAGAAGAGGAGGAGGGAGGAGAACGATGGGCCTTTGGGCATCAACGAGCATGGCTAATCTTGCTAATAAAATGCAAGATGCAGGGTTGTGTGCTCCACCCAGGGAGGGCAAGTTATGGCTCAAATAAAATAAGTTGCAGTAGGAGAATGGTTAGAACCAATCCTCTGAAAGCCTACGGAGAACTCTCTAAAATGCACCTGTATATGACTTAAATGGACACAGCAGTTGTTGCTAAAAATTCAGGTTGTTGCATAGACATGTTAAATGATACGGAGATGGGGCAGGAAGTGACCTGGAAGCTGGAAGGGACCTAGAGAACACAGAGATGATGGGAGCGGGGAGGAGCCAGAGGAGCTAAGGTTCCCTGAAATACCCGACACTAAAATTAAATGGGATAAGATGTAGTCATAGCAAGCCCTTAACAAATACTTGTGGGAGGGGGGTGGGAAGCAGCAGGACCACCAAGAAGGGTGGGGGTGGGGGCTGTGCCATGTGCAGGACTCACCCCTTCAGTCCCCAGAACTGTGCTAAGGGATCTACAGAATTCTCGTGAGAACCCTGTGGTCTAGATGGTCTTTTTTCACATTTCATAGACAAGGAAACTTGTCAACAAGGCAACTATGAGAAGGTATGTCTCTTATACAAGAGATCTCCCAGGTAAATATTGAAAGCAGGGTTCTAGTTCATGACAGGTTGACTTCAAAAGCCATGATGTTAAAAACAAATTGAGAGAACTGAAATTGATTTTTAAAAATACAGCAATGAACGTAATTTACTATTTCTTGCTTTAAAAAAAAGTGATTTCCAACATCCTGCTTTTAGACAAAGTAATTTATGGCATGCCTGAGGCAGTTAGGGTTTTGTACAATTGAAATGAAAAAAAAAATTATTTTTTTTTAAAGCAAAACCCTGCTTTCCTTCCTTCCTCCCTTCTTTCCTTCCATCTTTCTTTTCTTAAAAAGTTAGTCTACTGTCTTAATAGTGGTCAACTAAATATTATAAGAATATAACTCCCCAAAGGAGTTCATATGGTGGCAAATGGTATGAATACAGATAAAAAAACTTCCAATGTACAAACTACCAAAAATGAGAACTGAAAAGGCCACCACTTGTTCCCTGACCCCACAAAGATCTTTGGAGGACTGCCACTGGAATCTACAGAAGGGTGAAGTACTAGTTCACATGGTTATTCTTGTCCTGGCTTCCATTTTAAATTATTTCACCTATATAGCTCTTGATTCACCTTTTTCCTTTTTTCTTTTTAAAAAGATTTTATTTATTTATTTGAGAGAGAGAGAGAGAAAAAGCATGAGCAGAGTGGGAGGGGCAGAGGCAGAGGGAGAAACAGACTCCCCACTGAGCAGGAGACCTATGTGGGGCTCGATCCCAGCATGACCTGAGTCAAAGGCAGATGCTTAACCCACTGAGCAGCCCAGGCTGCCCTCAATTCACTGTTTTCTAATTCAAGGGACACTATTATCTGCATTCATAAAATATCTTAATGGAGAAATTAGAATATAGTCATTTTAAGCTATTATATAAAGAAGAATGCTACTACTCTTAGCTCATATTTTTCTGTGGTAGAAGCTTTTTTCAAAGGTATTAGATCATGGGTCATTCATGCATCTGACTTCTGAAATTTGTTTGAGAAAACATTTGATTTAAAAAAGAATTACTGAAATCCTTGCTAATGAAAAAGCATTGCTGCATTTCAGGCATAGAAATGATATAATAGAGATCCTAAAAGAGTGTTGGTTTTCTGGCCAAGGACATTTGGTCAACAATGTAAAAGCAGCATGTGCTAGTGGAAACCATTCTGGGCAGAGAATTAGATAGGGCCCTTATCCTTGACTTTGCTATTGAGTAGATGTGTGACCTCAGCTATGCCACTTCACTTTCTAGTGTCTCATATTTTTTGAGAGGTATAACAGTAACATTTTCTTCATATTTTATATTTGTGTTATCAACACTGAAGAAGACATTCCTAAAAGGATCAAGGACTGTCCCCAGAACCTGACCATTGTTCTAAATTAGCTTCATGCCTAAGGCAATTTTATTAACTTGGTTTTATTTCTTTTCATCTGTTAAAATGCACCAACATTTTCTTTTCTATTCATTATTACCACTGAAATGTCAGCTAGACTTTCATATCCATCCAACCATCCATCCATCCCCCCACCTCCCCCAACACACTTGTGTTGAATGCCAATAGCGCACAAAGACCGTGCCAATTGCTGGGCATTGCACTATTTCAATCGTGTCCATGAGGGTGAAAGCCAAGTGGTTAAAACTGCTGACCAGCTTGTTGAAAGGGAAAGCCAACCTCAGGAGTGTTAGATAATAAGCCTGTGGGTCAGCCTGTTGCTTTTCCAGTTCTCCGATCCTGATGCAGGATCGTACTGTGCTGCTGTACTTTGGAGGCTCTAACTGAAGCTGAGGGGTTTGAGCAGACTGGAAGATTGACGAGCTAGTTTTCACTCTTCCCATAGTGTATCAGTGAGAACTTTTATGGCTGCTGCAGAATAGGCTACAATTTCATGAGCTGTTGAGTTGGAGGAGGAAAACCACATCTTATCAAGACAATTCCTTCCTCCTCTATATCTTAAGGCAGAGATAAAGCCAGGATTGGGAGTCTGTCTATATTCTAATATGATTGCATTTTTAAATTAGGAGAAGGGTGGAAAAAATATCAAATAGATTTCCTACAGATAAAAATATTCTATTGCATGACATTTCATAAAAGTGTCTTTTTCTATAGGTTTTCCAGTGACTTCTTTCCATTCAAGCTGGTCCTATCTGGCTATTTCTCAAAATGTCTTACCTTGTCGCTGCTTTTCCACATAGTGGGAAATATTGAAGATCAGTGATACAACCAGAGCTAATCCCAAAAAGGCTAGAATTATCCAGACATAAAAGCATTCAGAGCTTCCTGGAAAAAAACAAACAGACATTGTATATAAAATAGCTGCTTACCAATTTGTTTTGAATTAGGTATTCCCACAGTTAAAACCATAGTATTTATTCATAATGAAGAACAAATCCTCTGCCAAGAAATTAATTACCAGTGACAGACAAGGGATTCTTACAGATTTCAAATGGGTATTGGTGATAAGTCCCTGCATTCAGCATGGACAAAAGGAAGCAAATTTCCCACATTCTCAGTGTTGATGAAATGAAAGACATTTTCAGTCTAGCTGCTAAAATTCAACAACTGGTGACTGATTATAAAATTAAGTTCAAAATTTCAAAATTTTGAGCATCCAAATTATCCAGAATCATAATTTCCCACACTTTTCCCCTTTCTTTAGTCATCAGATACAGTTATACATACTTTCATTATTTATGGGTAACCACCTATCCCTATCTATAAATCCCAGGAGTATAGGATACTGTGTGTTGTGATAAAACAGTAATTCTGGCATCATAGTAACCTAGTTTTGTCAAGACTGGCCACAGGGTATTTTTCTCATACGATTTAGAGACCTGTGAATGGATATTGGAGAACCAACTATGCTTTTCTTTACCCTTGTGAAGAGATTCTTTTATCATTTCTGAGCCCTAAGGGGGTTTTGTGGGATAGTGCCTGTCAGTTGCCCTTGATTATTTATGGCAAGTTTTACATGTATATGAGTGATTTCTAAGATAATAACCTTGATTTATATATATATGTGTATTATATATAATGCATATATAAAAAATACAGTATATTTGTATATAAATATATTGATTTTATACATAATACATGATATGTATGTGTGTATACATTAGTCTATACCATATATCATAAATATACTAAATAAACATTACATATTATGATATACTTATAAATAACATATATTTATATTACATATATATGATATATAATTTATATATTATTTCTTTATATAAATATATTTTATATCTGTATATATTATAGTTTCATATATTTATATATGTGTAAATTAGACTAATCATCTTAGTAGTCAAAGACTCATGTGAATGCTGACCCCAGAAAAGGAACTTATGATTCTATAATGCTATATATTTATGTATTCAACTGATACCAGACATCTCTTCTGTGTGAGGAATGGAGCCCTATTTGGGAATCAAAAGTAAAGAATCGGGATCTTTGCCTTCAAGGAACTGTTTGGCTGGGGACGCAGATGTGTAAACACAATCAGAAGTCCTATGTGACCGTAGCTGCAGCAGAGCTTATATTCCTTCATGGTCTCAGCTTCCTACATGACTGCCCCGAATCAGACATCATGCTCAGCTCTTTTAAGAAATCTAAATAGCATAGTATTAGGTACAATAAACAGAACAGGCAAATCCTTAATGGGAGGGAAAGTAGTGTTGCTTCCCTATTCTGTCTTTAAATTGGCAAGTAAAGAATCCCTAGACTGAAATGTTCTTTGTATGGCTCTCTTTTACCTATTTTTTATATCTCAAATTTGATGTTTGAATTGTTAATTTTTTTTTGAGTACTTATTGACATTGCAGTGTGGTTGTTGAACTGCTCTCAGTGGTCCTGTTAGAGGAGGTCGTTCTTTCTCTGTCTCTCTCTTTCTTCCTTTCTTGGAATCATTTATTTTTAAATGAACATAGTTAGGCATCTAGATGATTAAATATATAAAATAGATATGCATTTGTGATATAGATGTACCTATATGCATATAATTTGCATATTGCTTATTTATATATTCTTTGCTTTTGTTTGAACTAGCCTGTGGGTGTTTAAACACCAACAAATCTGTCCACTGCCTCTTTAATTCTGTACTATGTTATTTAGATGTTCAAAATACTGTAAACTCCACAGGAAATAGAATGATTTCTGCCTTCTGCTCTGCAGTGCCAGACATACTATACATGATTTAGAAAGATTTTTAAAGAATTAGTTAATAAATGGGAAAAGTTAACTGATTATGGTAGTGAAATGTATGGTTTTATTTTCTTTAAGGAAATTTTTATGTCTCATAAAGTGTAAGAAAATTGAGAAGATTTGAATAGTCTTTAATCCTCCAATAGACCCACTAATTAATGTGGTTAAAAACACTAAGCTTTGGAAGGGACTTATTTATCCATCATGAACATAATCTCATACTTACAAGAATTCTATAACATAGTGATCATTAACTACTTAAAATATACTAGAAATTCTAGGTATTGCGTGGTACTGCCCATATTCCTAGAACTGTTTCTTTGACTTTTTATGTTTATGAAAAAAAACCACAAGTGCCTGCTTGAGTATAAATTTTAAACATTCTAGCAATAACAAAATCTAGAATAACATGTGAGATTCTCTATTAAAGCATAAATGGGTCACTAACATTATACTAATTAGCCTTTTTAAAAAGACTTACCAGTGTGTCTGGGGGATTTTTACCATGTTATTGTGTTATTTTTAGTGGCAGCATGGAATTACACAGTATGGCTGTAATATAATTCATCTACCCACCTCTCTAAAATGGACATTCTGATTTTTTAAAATGTTTTCTCTTACAAACAATAATGCAACACACTTCATTGGAGAGGCATCTTGGGCATATGTGGGCTTATCTGCAGAAAGAGGCTCCTCGGAATACAATTGCTGGATCAAAGGAAATTTTTAAAGCATGCTTTCGAAGAGAGCTTGTTCCCCACCTCCCATTGATAACAGTCCTTTTCAGGTAGTTAATGTAAGTATAATTGTGAACAAATGGGGCCAGCAAGCTGTCTCTTTGCCAGATGGGTCTCAGTTTCCCTCGCTACTATCACAACATGAAGGTATTCATTTTCTGCTTTCTATGACCAAATTAATGGTTAAATCAATGAATTCTGTTATTAAAGACTTCTTTTCTTCTTCGTGTATATATCACTTAAAGACCCACAGTCTAGATGCAGTTCTAGGTTCTTCCACATTTTAAAACTATTTGAGGGCATCGCTATATTTTCTATGGGATAGATCACAATTATCAATTCAGGATATTCAGTCTGTCAAGTAGACTTATCGTATTTGGTGACAAAGAAATGAACCTTAGTTGCTACACAGAGGCCAAACATGTTATATATATATCATCCATGTTCAATATTAAAAGCAACTAGTAAACTCAGACGAGCAAAAACAGAAAAGTTAAGACTCAACCATAATCCTATGATGAAGAGACAATCACTGAGAACACCTTCATTCATATACTTCCAGTCATTTTTCTTTGTGTAGAAATTGTTACGGACAAAGACATAATATTCAATTATATTGACTATCCTATTACCTATTTTTCACTCCAATAATTTATAGTGTGTTTCATTTCCTATAAATAAAATATGCTTTCATGTCTGTTAGCTGCCAGATATTCCATTGAATGAATTTTCCATAATTTATTTAAACAATCCCTTATTGTTAGGCCTTTAAGTTGCTTGTGATTTTTACTTATATAAGCACTGTTGTGATGAATATCTATAGCTAAAGCTAAATACATCCAACCTTAATTTTTTTCGACATAAAAATTCTTGACTTGCTAGATTGAAGGACATACACATCTTAAAGGATTTTAATATAATGATGGCCCAGGTTTTTAAAACACAATACTAAGCAGACCCTTTTCGGGTCGGTCTGGCCTCTGTCCCTGTTGTTTCAGCTGGCCCTGATTTTATGTGCATAGCTATTTTGGTTCATCCACACTACATCAACTGCCATTCCTGGCAGCTACTATCTTTCCACACACTGTCTCATATAGTCCCCTCCTTTGTGGTTTTTCGGGGAAGTTGTTCTTTTGTCTTTTTTCTGGAGGCTCTGATGTGGCTCCTTCATGAGGAGGTGCTTGCTCCTATCTCTGCCCTAAGCATAGTGACTGTAGAGGGTGAGTTGCTTTGTTTCAAGTGAAGCATTTGATAGATATATTAGTGATTTACCTTGTATTCTTGTTTGAAATTAGTCAAATTCTAATTTTCTTTCCTTTCCATGAACTATTTCCACAAAATGTTATTTTAGATTTCCTATCTTTTAGGACCTGTTTGTTATGCCTGCGCAATAATATACCATGCTCCAATCACTCTGAAGCACTTAGGTTTCTCAATAGATACCATACTTACCACTTCATGCCCCTATGTCTTGGTATGTTTGCCCCTTTCCCTTAAATGCCTTTCCCCTTAGCCATTTGACAAATTACTAGTCATTCTTCAAGACTACCTTTTCTTTGAAGCATTCACTCTATGCTACCTATCCACCACCAAGTGATATCTTTTATATCTGTCTATAGTTCAATGAATATTGAGGTAATATTTATCATTTATATATTTATAGGTCATCATTTATATATTAAAATCTCTCTCTACTTGGCTGTGAACTTATCAAAGAATGGAAAGGTCATATTCATGTTGGTCTTCATGCCTCCATATTCTTGTTGTACCTATTTTTGTGGAGACTGAGATTTATAGAAGAGTGTTCCTCACTAATAAGATGCTCAATAAATGTTAGCTATTATTTTTTAATTGTATTTGAGCATGGCCAATATACAGTGTTACATAAGTTTCAGATGTACAACGTTTCTATATGCTATGCTATGCTCACAAGTGTAGCTACCATCTGTGTCCATATAACACTATTACAATCCCACTGACAGTATTTTCTGTACCTTTTATTCCCATGGCTTATTCGATATATTTCTGGAGACTATTGTGTTTTTTTTAAAGATTTTATTTATTCATGAGAGTCACAGAGAGAGGCAGAGACACAGGCAGAAGGAGAAGGAGGCTCCATGCAGGGAGCCCAATGTGGGACTCGATCTCGGTACTCCGGGATCATGCCCTAAGCCAAAGGCAGACATTCAACTGCTGATCCACCCAGGTATCCCTAGAAACTATTGTTATCCTAATTCTCATATTACTACTAGTAAGACTCCTATTTTTATTTCTGTAACCTATTTAGCACAAAGTACGTTCTTACTAAACATGTGTTAACTGACTAAATAAAAGACAAGTGGGGATCCCTGGGTGGCGCAGCGGTTTGGCGCCTGCCTTTGGCCCAGGGCGCGATCCTGGAGACCCCAGATCGAGTCCCATATCGGGCTCCCAGTGCATGGAGCCTGCTTCTCCCTCTGCCTGTGTCTCTGCCTCTCTCTCTCTTTGTGACTATCATAAATAAATTAAAAAAAAAAAAAAAAAGACAACTGGAGTAAAGATGGGCAATGTAATGACCAGGGCCAACAGCAAGGTTCTGAGCAAGTATGGGGCCTAAGCACACTCACAACCTTGGAGAGACAAGTTGAAGATTCTATTACATTTGTCTCTGGTACTATTGAGAAAAGACCTATCTCCCAGCAGCTGGAAAGAGATCTCTGTGAGAAGGAGGGTAGCACATTAGGCCACTGTAATCTTGGTTAAAGTGCTCATCAACAACATCCTAAATCTTTCTGTCCTGAATCCATATTTACCAAAAACCCTATAGACTATTGTATTTTTTCTAAGAAACTTGATACAAGGAATTGGTGCTAACAGCTAGTCATCTGATTAAATTTATGGGGTGTCCACCACTAGAAATATAAAATTTTATTTTCTTGTTTAAAAATCAGTCTTTGGGAGTTTGGTTAGGGTCAGTGAAATCTCTGGGGAAAAAAGAATTTAGAAAACACCACTAGTTGAGGTAAGCAGTCTGAGCCAGCCAGATACAACCCTAGGAAATATATGCCCGCATAAAACTGGAATGTTAATGACATAAGAGTCAGGGTAAGAAGAAATAATCTCTTCACAAAATGCACAATAACTTTCAGAGGCATGAAATGGGATGTGCTTTCAATCTCTTCAACTTTTCCTTGAAGACTAATGTTTCCATTTTTACTTATTAAATACACAAGCTCCTACTATGAAAAGACACAAATAAGGGTTTTCCTGTATACTGATAACATGGTTATCATAAATCAAGAGTGGCCTCATGAAATAGTTGTTCTGTCTGGTTATTATTAGAGGAAGAATGGACAAAATGTAACTGCTTAACATTCAAATTGTTTTAGACAATATCCATTATTATTTTTTCAGCATAGTAAATATATACCATAATATAGTATAATATAATATAGCTTATGTAAGAACATATCACAACTAATTTTTTATAGAGCTGATGAGAAAGTTGCTTTGTTTGCATTTGATAGATATATTAATGATTTACCTTTTGGCCAAATTGGGTGACTTGTAATCTTATGTCAGAAATAGTCAAATCTAATTTTTCCAAAGACATACAGATGGCTAACACATAAAAAGATGCTCAACATCACTTATCATCAGGGAAATACAAGTCAAAACTATAATGAGATACCACTTCACACCTCTCAGAATAGCTAAAATTAACAATACAGAAAACAGCAGCTATTGGGGAGGATATGGAGAAAAGGGAGCCCTCTTGCACTGATGGTGGGAATGCAAACTAGTGCGGCCACTCTCGAAAACAACGTGGAGTTTTCTCAAAAAGTTAAAAATAGAACTACCCTACCATCCAGCAATTGCACTACTAGGTATTCACCCAAAGGAAATAAAAATACTAATTTGAAAGATACATGCACTGTGATGTTTATAGAAGCATCATAAACAATAGCCAAATTATGGAAAGAGCCCAAATGTCCATTTACTGATGAATGGATAAAGAAGATGTTGTGTATACACATATACACACAATGGAATATTACTCAGTCATCAGAAAGAATTAAATCTGGCCATTCTCAATAACATGGTTGGAGCGAGACAGTATATGCTAAGTGAAATAAGTCAAAGAAAGAAAATATCATATGATTTCACTCATATGTATAATTTAAGAAATAAAACAGATGAGCATAGGGAACAAAAGAGAGACAAGTCATAGAAAACTGAAGGTGGCTGGAGGGAGGTTGGGGGGCGGACTAAATGGATGATGGGCATTAAGAAGGTCACTTGTGGTAAGCACTAGGTGTTGTATTTTACATTATAAATCACTAAACTACTCTTGAAACTAATATTACAATATATGTTAACTAACTGAAATTTAAATAAAAACTTGAAAAAAAAAAGAAAAAAGAATGTTTACTTCAGAAAATTTGTAATTGGAAAAAAAAATAGTCCTGTCTAGAATTATTGCATCAAATACTTAGGCATATACTTTGGAACCTTGATCATTCACCCATGCACATGCTGAAAGGATGTAAAACTGATTTTGGAAGGAAATTTTCACCCTGCCTATAGGTTCTCCCAAGATCTACTTCTTCTTCTTTTTTTTTTTTCTTTTTTTTTTTTTAAGATTTTTATTTATTTATTCATGAGAGATAGAGGGGGGAGAGCAGAGACACAGGCAGAGGGAGAAGCAGGCTCCATGCAGGGAGCCTGATGTGGGACTCAATCCTGGGACTCCAGGATCAGGCCCTGGGCTGAAGGCAGACGCTAAACCCTGAGCCACCCAGAGTCTCCCAAGATCTCCTTCTAAAGGGAGATAGAACTGGCTTCAATAGCTTCCTATTCTGGGACATGTCCCAGTTAATGTTCCTAAAATGTTTTAAGAGAATATCAAAGCTGTTTCCATTTCAGCTGACAATCTGCCCTAAAATGTCAACAAAATATTGAACTTCAGGTTGTAGTCAGAAAATAAAAATTAAAACACTTTGTTGTTCTTTTTGTTCTCTTCCATTTTGTACAGTTTCTGCCTATGTTATCAGGGCAAAATTAATTTTGATTTATTAAAAGAACCAACTGTGTGAAACTTGCTATTGAATTCATTAATTATAATGATTCTATGGACTAGAAGATATTGTTTAATGTATCACTTGGCATCTTAGGTAGAAGAATCTGGGAATCTCAAGAACTGGCACATTTTCATTCTTATAGTTCATGTGATTATTACCATTGGCCATCTGTCTGTATTTATGTATCATTTCATACACAATCTATCTTAAGCAAATCTCTGGGGTTATGGGATACCCATTTTTGTGGCCTAATCATATCCCTCCCTCCTTATTTTCCTTTGTCTTGATCTATTTGGTTATCTTTTATACTGTACTATATACTTCAATGTACTTTGAATACCTCTTTTTCTGGGGGAGGGGAAGGAAAGCAAATACATACATAAAAAAGAAAAATAGATCTCTAGAACTTATCCTTGAGAGAACTAACAATTTACTTCATACTTAGTAGGGTTTTTTCCCTTTCCAGTTCTCATAGCCTCTAGTATTTAGTATAGATTCAAAAATAGTTGTGGTTTGGGTAAATAAAATAGAACACTGTATAAAAAGGTATACTTCAAGGCAAAACCCCTCATCTTATCTTTATAATTACACTGACTCTAGCTATAATATACCCTACCATTTGTGCAAAATTGTATTTCAATTAGAAGTTTCCCTTTATCCTTTTTAATTAAAAGGAGCACTGAAAAAGTTGTATCAGCCCATTAATTGGGACAAGAAGATAATTTGTTCTCAACTACAAAGTAACAACCAAATCAATGTCATGAGCCTACATTTTGCATAAAGGTCTTAAGGAAAGTCCTAGAAATTTTTCTGAAATATGTTAGCAACAGTAAGGCAAGAACTTAGACCACACTGTACATTCTCCTAGGGCTCGGTTTTGTCATTTACTGTAATGATAAATTTGTTTCACATAATCAACTGGAGGTTTTTGAAAACACATGCCAAATTCTAAAATATGGAGTTGGTTTAGCATGGTCTCTGGTTTTCCTCTGATTTCAGGAGTCTCCAACTCCTATCTAACCTTCTTCTGTTTTCCAAGATTCTTTTCCTTGTGTAATGTGATGTGAGCTTTAACCAGAAGATTTTCATTTAGAAGCTTTATATTTCATGACATTCTGGATGGCTTTCATAATATTTTTAAAAGGATTTTATTTTTAAGTAATCTCTATACCCAATGTGGGGCTCAACCTCATGACCCTGAGATCGAGAGTCACATGCTCCACCAACTGAGCCAGCCAGGGGCCTCAGCTTTCATAATTTTTTGATTGCCAACAATAAATGCCTCCATATGCAAAAAAAATATATGCATTTAGCTACTATGTACTAAATGTATTGACTAAGTAGCTAAATGGTGGAGATTTTCAACCTGAATGGCAGATCTATGTAAATGCTCACATGCCCATGCACACACATACCTTCATACCTCCCTTCACCCAGTTGTGTTCCATATGCAGTATGATTCTCTCCAGACCCATGTGGGTATCCATTCAGTGTAGAGAATGCTTCTTATAATATTAGATGCACAAAGTGCTCAAAAATTCTTGCCCAACAAATGCCATCTTTAGTATCATTATTCCATAATTGTAAATAATTCCCTTTAAAAAACTTTTATCAATTTAAAAAGAGCTCCCACACAATTGGAATTTAGTTCTTTACACTGTTAAAAAGCCAAAGGCCTCAGGAAGTTATTAGTGAGGCCATGACAGCTAGGAAAAGCATGATTTAAGTTTCTATCTAGCTTTCAATTGCCGGGGGCTAATCGGCTAATCGTTGTAGCTTTGATTACAAGAACTCTTGACTCCTTTAAAGCCAGCAGTAGTTGGCAGGCACTGTATCTGGAATTCACACTTGCATGTGCTCTGGAGGGAAACTCAGCTGAGCAAATGTATTGTTTTTCTGCCGGCAGGTTTGATTCATATAGAAGCCTTTGCATAACTAACAATGGAAAAGCAATACATAAAATGCCTTGTTTTTCCCTCAGGGAGTCTGTAACTGAGACAATTGTGTAAGTTTATAGTATATGGAATATGGTGTTTCATGATTGTTTCTCTTCCTTGGCTTATAAATTCTGTCAGAGTGGTGACCATCTCCTTGTTGCCTTCCACAAATATGTGCATCCACTTTAGGCACACTGGAAAGTTCAAAGAAAAAGTTCTGCTATAACCATCCCTATGGATCCTATGAGTAACAAGAATTTTTCTTACTGTGATGATGGTTTGGTGTGGCACTAGGTGCATTCTTGATGACTCTTTGTGGTACGTTGTCAGTATTCTCACAGCCCCCCACTCCACCACTACCCATCCCCATTACCCCACCAATAAAAGCCATTAGAGTCATAGATAGAAGTGCAGGAAGGGATTCTCAAATCCACTCCCAGGCTTTTGAGTCAATAAAATGTTGTTTTTAATGCAACATTGAAATCTGTCAACCTTAAAAGAGTGTCTGTTATGAGCAGAGGGTTATTTGAGAAATGGATGGTGATGGGGAGAGGGACAATAAACAATACAGGGCATTGGAATGTCTGCTTCAAAGTGCACAGGCAGATTGAGTGTCGCCCTGTGACTTTTTGAACCTCACTAAGCCAATTGTAAAGTTGGAGTTCAGATCCCCATCTGTGTGACACCAAGGTCCCTCTTTCTAGTACATCATGATTGCTCTTAACCAACACTTACTGAATTTGTTTTTTATTTTTTAGATTTTATTTATTTATTCATGAAAGAGAGAGAGAGAGGCAGAGACACAAGCAGAGGGAGAAGCAGGGTCCATGCAGGAAGCTGGATGTGGGACTCAATGTGGGGACTCTGGGATCATGCCCTGAGCCAAAGGCAAGACGCTCAACCACTGAGCCACCCAGGCCAGGCGTCCCCTTACTGAATTTGTTAAGGAGAACATACACGTGGAATGAGGTGGGGGGAGATTTTTAAGACAGTATGTAATTATTCCTCCAGTACTGGACTACTCGTCACATTTATAAAGAAACTTGAATTGGGATTGGTCAACTTGAGAAATCCTATTGGCATTGCAATGCTGCCAAAGTCCCTGCTGTTGATGCGTCTTTATCTGTATTCACTACTCTGTTTTATATACATGCTTATTGTTTTCTGTTGGAGAAGCACCTTGGTGAGATCCTCTGAAGATGCCATGGGTGTGTGGGAAACTGTCATCCAACAAAATTTTAACTACTGTGTTTCTTTATTGTTTTAAGAAGGCCTGTTAATTTTTTTCTCTCTTCTTTCTAGTTCTGGAATACTGAGAGAATTAAATAAAATACAAAAAGCCTGGAAATATGACTGATAATGATGTTTATTATTATTATTATTATTATTATTATTATTATTATTATTGGTTTTTTTCTAACTTTACAAACCCTTGTGTTGAGGATAATGATGTTTACTATTAACTAGCAATTTATGGGCATTCATTTCTCAAAGCTGAGACCCATAAGTGACAATCTTTCCTGGATTGACCTTCCTTAAAATCATTACCTAGATTAAATGATGAAACATATTGTCTTTGACCCATCTTTAATTTAAAGAACACCTAAGTTTAAAAGATGATTTATAAATTAGTCCTACCTTGTCTCTAAAGGAAAGGCTCATTGTTCTCAGAAAGGCAATTGAAGCTCAAGGGAAGAGGAAACAGAGTAAAGACAATGAAAATCCTTTTTTTTTTTTTTTTTTTTTTTGAAACCAGCAATGTGTAACTAAGTGTGGATCACTGTGCAAACTAAATTAACGGTAGCCCACAGGAGTTGTTCTCACCAGTTGGTTCAGCTAATATTGATTTTATGTGCATGTAGAAACATGAGAGGAATTATGATATTGGCCCATTTATTGATACAGTGAGTGCAAAGCATGTAGGCAGGAGGAAAGGAAAGATTTGAGTTTTTCTTTTCTTACGTTGTTTTACTTAACTAGGAATAATTTTGCTTTTCACACTTTTTAACTTCACCTATCTAAATGTAAAAAAATGCTATCATCTGACTCTTTTTTCACATGAACGTTTTTTTCTCCTCCTTTTAAGATCAATGGGTCTTTAATGGTATTTTCATCTCTTCTGTGGCATTGGAAACACTTGGTATTTTCATCTCTTCTGTGGCATTGGAAAAGGTCTCAACTGACAATAGAGGAACTCCTGTATTACCTCTAAAGGGAAAATCTAAACTATGAAATGGTATGGAAGAAATGTTATCATATCCCTCATAAAATTAGAATTAATTAATCCTGAAGATAGTTGAATGTCATATTCACTACCTTTTCATTCCCACCCTTCCTGAATTCTCCAACACCATCAGCTCATGGCCACTGTTCATAGTATTGCCATATCTATTTTTTGCAGGCACTAGCAAAGCTGGAATAGTTATTTTTGTTCTCTGCTAATCTATGAACCTGGGAAAAATAAAGACAGGTGTGCAAACCATATGTCAGGCTTATGCTCCCTGTGTGATGAATCCAATCAATTGACTCTAAAAGCCAGCAAACAAAATACTGGGAAGCAAATTCATTGAAATTATATATAATATCTTTACCCTATCAATGGCTCATACAAATTGATATTAAAAGCACTATAATTAAGCAAAAGGTATAATCAGACAATGTTCAGGTTGTATGATGATAAACAGTTTAAAAACCCATGTAAAAATGTTCAGCTTCAAAAAAAAAAAAACAAACAAAAAAAATGTTCAGCTTCATTATAATCAAAGTAATAACATTATCAACAATTGGTTGGCATATTACACCTTTATGCATAGAGATTTTTTAGATGATTCCAGCCTGTTCAGGAGAAACATGCTAGGATGAGAGTGATTGACCTCACTCTTGGAAAAGCAACTTAATAATAATGAGACTTACATTGTTCATAACCTCTCACTCAGTAATGCCAATTCTAGAAATTATTCCTAAAAAAACCCTTAACCTAGAAAAAGTACAGAGATGATCATCTTCCTGTCATTTGAAATATCGTACAACTGGATACAACATAAATGTCCAACAATAAAGAAATAACTAAGAAAACTACAATTAACCCAATGGATGTCATTGCCCACATTCATCTAAAATGATTAAGCAGAAATTATCGTAAAAAGGCAAAGAGTTATTTTCTAATGTTAGCAAAAAATCTGGATATATGATTTTATGTTCATTATTATTTCAGGTATGAAAAGCAAACCATGTAGAACATATTGAATAAAAAAGTAGGAAGGAAATACAATATAATGTCTCGTGTTTTTTTAAGGTGATGTGAAGTATGTAAATTTTTTTGTTTCGTATATATTTCAGTTTTCCTACTTTATATGTGTTTTCTTTTACAACGAAAAGGTGTTTATTAAAGAAATTAAAAGTACATAAGACATTAAAAGAGAAATGAACCACCAACGTGGAACAGACACTCAGCTAATTGATGGGAATTTGAGCCTTGGGATCCATGCCACGGAGACTGAGTTTTCACTGGCCTTTGGAGACTAGTCATCTCTCTACTATCGACAATTGGATTAATTTCTAGGAAGATAACACAATTCTTAAACTCAAAGGAATTAGAACGTGGTTACTACTAACCTGCTTTATAATTAGACAAAAGAGGAATATGCATCATCAACAAAAATTTCTTCAAAAATAACAGATACTATAAATGGCTTAATTATCAGTGAACACTTACTGACAGCTGCAACTAGCTTTATGTTATAGAACTTTTTTTCTTTTCGAAAAAATAACATATTCATTAAAATATTTCCAAGTATGTTCTAATTATACTAAAGATTATCTCACATTTAAAAATAATATGTAAACTAGTTTACTTCCCAAATCTTAAATTTTTTTTTGGCTGGAGACATGGAAATTTTTTAGTGATTTTTTAGGCATAGGAATAGAAGAAAAGAATTAAAAATACCACTTACCTGGCATGCTTCCTTTGTCAGAGAAATCCTTATGTAGCCATAAGGCAAATGTAAGGATGAAAAATTCTCCTACAAACTTTTTTTTCTAAGCAAAGTTGCTCGGTTATTTCAGAAGCAGTGTGCCAGTAAAACTTGTTTAACCGTACCTCAGTTTTCTCTCTTCTGTGTCTTAAAATCTTTTGTGTGTACTTTGTTCAGTAACAAACAGGAAATGTGGTGATGGAGGCTTCTAGAGTTTTGATCTGAAACCAGTACGCTCTTAAATTTTCATGTTACATGAGAAGAAAAATCCCACAAGCCTCTGTATTCTGATATTTGGATTTTTATCAATACTTGAATCTAATTTAAAAACAATAATGAAAGCAGCATATGAATTAGCCTGGGAGGGTTCTCCTAGGCCTCTGGAGAGAATCCAGGGATCTCCTCAAAAGTGACTTCACATGGAAACAAAATAAAATATATTAAACCGGGGAGGAAACAGTGAGAAGCCCCCAGGTGTGCTCAGCTGTTGGTTGTGCTTTCTTTGAGGCACAATGGAGGAAAGGGGATTGATGCTTTTTGAACATTGTTATGTGCCAGATGCCTTTTTACCTGGTCCCACTGGGACACTGGGTGCCAACCTTCTTTCCTGGCAACCTTCACTCCAGCCAATGGGAGTCCCTCTGTCCAATCTATGGCCACTAGGCAATGAGCACCAGCTCGCAACACACAATCCAGTGTCTTGGTAATCAGAGGTTCCTAAATATTAGTGTGCATAAGTGTGATACATAGCACTGATTTAACATGCATATTCCTGAGCCCTACTGAATCCGAGTATTTGGAGCAGAGTCCAAGAATCTGCATTTTCACAAGTGCCTCCTGGTTATTTTAAGATATAGGTGTTCTCAATGATACTCTGAAAAACACCATGTATATGTCAATGGTAGTGTTTATTTTTGGCATCAGTCAGATAAAGATGATCTGGGCTGTATCTGCGTATATGGTTTGCATGCATTTGCGTGTACATACATCTGCTGCATATTGTGTGTCTATAGATATTTGCTCATGGATTCCACTGGTTTTAATTATAGAAAAATGACAAACCTGGATCTGGTTTACTACAAAAGGGGATGCACATAAACTTTAAGAACAACTTAAAAATGAGGCTTTTGATGCACAGACTCAGAACAAAAATATTAAATGGCCTGCAGGATATCTTACTCTTGCTGATTTCTCTAAGGTTCTTGGGGCAGGGGAGTATTGCTCTTATCCATCATAAAAACCCCAGCATCTGCAATAATGTCTGGCATGCTACAGATCTCAATAAATATTCTCAGAATTATTGAATAAATAAAAGAATGCTAATCTTCTGCTTTCTCCTTGTTCCATTAATAGAAAACAACTTCCTAGTAATGAAAATACGGTGTTCTTTATTCTCTGAACGGAGTTGTCTAAAACTAACAGATTTTTTCACTTCAATCACTTTCCTCCCCAAATATTTCTTGTGAATCATTGAATCAGAATCTGTAAAACTGAAAGAGACCATGGAGATTCTGTAATCTTCTAAAAGAGCATTTTTCAAAATACATTTCATAGAACAGCCCTTTTAAGAAAATTTGAGGATAAATTCACCTCAACAGATATATCTGGAAAAGCTCTTATTTTCACTTTCATGGATGCATATAGTATATTAAAAGCTTAGGTAAGTCCTACAAAAAGTAAACCTGAATAACCACTTTAACAGAGCTTTTTCTAAACCTATTTGGCCAGAAAACTTTTTGTTCAGGACCATCCATTAGCAGGGTATCAGGTTGAATGAAGCAGGCCTTGATGCCCACAGACCAAGAGCTCAAGGGAATAGAAGTTTCAGGTTCATGGAGGGACCAGAGGACAAAAAAGAATTAGAAGGATCCAGCCAACAGTTAGGTAGGACACAGGAATGGAGATCTATTCAGGAGGAGAGGGCCCAGTTGTGGGGCAGTTTTGAGCAGTTGAGCTTTGTGCCTAAAAGAGGACACCTGGCAAGGAACATGGAAACCCCAGGCTCAAAAGGAAACTGCATAGATTGCCTAAGCAGGAACATGGACTCTTGAAACATGGGCAGGGTAGATGCCCATTTAGATCAGCCAGGACCTACAGAGGATGTGGGAGAGATAAGGGGTCTCGGGACTGGAGATTTCTTTGCAGAAATCTGTTTCCTCCTGTTCAAGCAGGAATCATGCAGAGGATGAGGAAAGAAGGAACAAAGATGCCCTGGTTGATCCACAGAGCACAGATCCAGAAACAAGGGTGTTCAGTGATTAGCTTTGGTTATGAAAAAGGTCAGCTTTAGTGAGAAAAATTCAGGTGGAATTCAGGTAGAATAATTCAGGCAGGAATCCTGAGGTTAGCCCCAGGGGTGTATGGGATATAGGGATATAAACTCAAACCAAGTGAACCAGTTGGGACAGCGCCCAAAGCTGCCGAAGCTGTCCCTGCCTCAAGCCTGTGTTATACTTACCAGTCTGCAGAAATCTGGGGAAGGCAAGAACAGGGGAGACAGGCAGGGACACAGAAAGGGTATATCCTGCTCCTTCAGGTCAGTAAGGCAGCCTGTGGTACATGCTGAGTGATTACTTAATGGCTTCACAGATTTATGAACATGATGCATGATTGGCATCTCTAAAATGGTAAAACTTTAACTGATAAATCTGAACCACTTCACAATTTCTAATTATTATAATATTTTTGAAAAGTGATCTGCATGACAATGTTCTCCATCCTGTAGATTTCTAAAATCAGGATATAGAGCAAGATTGTCCAAGGTCACATAGGAAGTCTGTGCCTGCCTGTGCATTGGATAGCTCCACATATGTTTGAAATTTGCCAGGAGGATAAAAAAAGATAGCTTTTCATTAAATATATGTGGCTGACCACATGGAGGCATCAGAATATAAAAAGGCTTATGGATTTATGTTTGTTATGAAATACACTAGTGAGTACAATCAGAGATTTGAATGATGGCTTCATGAGATGTTCAAATAATAAATAAACATGAGGCTTCTGTAGTACTTTTTAATGAGTTGAGTTCTCGAAATGAAGTTTAGCAGATAGCTGGACTAAGCAGATCTGTCCTGACAAGCTTGAAGCAGTTAAAAATATTGTAGGAAATTTGGGGGGGAAAGGTATGTGGTTCTGATGGGCACCTGTCAGGAAATGAGAATTTTAAGGTCAACAAAATTGAGGTTTTTGTTGCCAAGAGAAAATGAAAAACATATCAAAATGGCAGCTGCCATTCAAAGCTTCCACACTCAGAAAAATGGGTCATAGGGTATAGAAAGAAGACCAATTTTCAAATCTTTTTTTGATGGTCATCTATTTTATTTTAATCTTTATCATTATAGTATATTTATTTATATCTATATATATCACAAATATATATTATATATGAATATGTATTTTAAAGTTCAAGGGGTTTCAAACTGTTAATAGTAGTTACTAATAGGGAATTACCTCGAACTTCGGATTTATGCTTTATAAATTTGTCTATTGTTTAAATTATTTTCAATAATATGCACTGAATAAAATAGCTGGACCAAAAGATGCCTTATTTTTAAAAAATATTTTGTCTATTCATTCTAGAGAGAGAGAAAGTGTGAGCGAGAGAGTGGGGGGAGGAGCAGACTCCACATTGAGCAGGGAACCCGATGTGGGGCTCAATCCCAGAAGCCAGGACCCTGAGATTATGATCTGAGCCAAAACCAAGAGTCAGATGCTTATCTGACTGAGCCAGCCAGGTGCCCAAGATGCCTCCTTATTTTAAAGGATCTATGGAGCACCTTTATTTTACAGAAACAACTTATCTCTCTGTGTGATTTTTCTTTATTCTGGTAAGTCATTCTTCAGTAAGACTGAAGCTGGTATGCAAACAACTTTATGAAAGACAGGATGGGAGGGACCCTGTGCTTCCAATTACGTGGTTTTAAAATATGAAAGTATTCCAAATTAATGATGATATTACAATTACATCTGATTAGACTCTACTGATGATTCATTCATTGAGTTCACACTATAAGATCCTCCAGAAAACATAATTAATTATTTATGGTGGAAAAAAAAAAGAGTTAAAAGCAATTGAACAATGCATGTCAGATCTTTTTATTATACTTATTATAACTTCATAGGACCATAATTCTTGGAAAATTAAATATTAAAATAAAAGAAGAGGTAAAATTCAGAAACAAGGGAGAGTAATGACTCTCTAATTAAGACTACCTAATAGTAGGTACAGTCCATCTACCCACATGTGAAAGGCTTAAGTATTCAAATTCTCTAGGAGAAAATAATTTGCCTTATTACAAAAATTTCTATGTAATGTCCCAGAGAGAGTGCTGTTAGCAAAGTCAAAGCATTCTGAAGAAAATTTGTTCTTATTTGGAACACAACTGGCTCAAAGTAAATCCAGTTTATTTACCATAGAACTTCTCATAGCTTGGGATCCCTGGGTGGCTCAGTGGTTTAGCGCCTGCCTTTGGCCCAGGGTGTGGTCCTGGAGTCCCGGGATCGAGTCCCACATCAGGCTCCCTGTGTGGAGCCTGCTTCTCTCTCTGCCTATGTCTCTGCCTCTCTGTCTCTCTGTGTCACTCATGAATAAATAAATAAAATCTTAAAAAAAAAAGAACTTCTCATAGCTTTAGTGAGCTAATATACAATTTCTCTTTTCAAGAGGTGGGTAAAAAATTATTTCACAAGAGAAACATGCTCTTATTTTTTTTTAAAAAAAGATTTTTATCCATTCATTAGAGCATGAGCAGAAGGAGCAGCAGAGGGAGAGGGAGAAGCAAGCTCCCCACAGAGCAGGGAGCCCAACCCAGGACTCAATCCCAGGATCACAAGATCATTATTTGAGCCCAAAATGGGGCTCCGTCCTAGGACCCCAAGATCATGACCTGAGCCAAAGGTAGATGCTTAACTGACTGAGCCACACAGGTGCCCTAACTCTCTTACTGTTTTTTCAAAGCCTTTTGCAGGACTATCACTTTGATGTGTGTGTTTTAGGAAACACTGGATCAAGCAAGCAACTTTTCTTCCTGTGGAATGGCTCTTCTGACCTCCTCCCACATTCAGGCCTGGCTTACCCAAGGGACACCACAGATAATATCGACTTTACCACCTATATATGAATTTCCATCTGTAGGAATGTTTTGCCTGAGATTATAAAGGGATGAGTCCTTAAAATTCAGATGTCCCAGGATGGGTAACACAATTAGCATCCTCAGAACAGCCTTCCCAGTGAGACTAGTTCTAGTGGACTTTCCACCCAATACAACATACAGTAGACTAAATTTTGATCAAAAGACGAGATTTGGGAGTAGGATATTTCTAGAGGGTAAGCTCTAGTTGGAGGACCAAAGGGACTGGAAAAAGAATGGGAGGAGGGAGAAATGATACACCAGTTGGGGTCCTGGCTGGAAACAGATGCAAAAGTCAAAAGGGTTAGTTGAATGAGTTTAAGGAAGAAACTATTTGCAGAGGTGCAGCCTGAGCTAATGGGAACAGGGATGGTGAAGCACCTCTAGGTTAACAGCAGAGGGAGGAGGGAGCCATGACAGCTCCTAGACTGGAAGGTATGAGAGGAATGTCCACTACTGGAACCCTGTGAGATAAAGAGCTGTAAGAAAGGGCTGCCTGACAAGAACTGTGTCTTTCAGTTAAAAAGCGAAACCAAGCCAAAAACATAGCCATTGCCATCTGTGACCAGGCAAGAAGGAAGCTGTGGGAAAACATGCCAATTTTGTTCTTCTCTTCCCTCAACTCTCCCACCCATTTCCTCATTAGTCACACCCAATGAAGTCAAAGGGAAAAGCAGCCCTCATGGGCAGTCCATGGAGGTCAGCCTCCCATGGACCAAAGAAGGGTGCAGAGTAGAGAATGGATCTGGAGTGTAAATGTGCGAAGAAGCAGTGCCGAGGATGAACTTAATTTTAGACAGGTACTATCCATCCCGCCAGACATGGACTTCATCATTTTAGAAGTAGAGTTTTTCTCTAGAGCATGGAAGAGTTAAATAAGAGCAATTAATTTTGAGATTTTTAAGCTATATTCATCAGGGCAGTTTTGTTGACCCTAAAATAACACTTGAGATATCCTATATCATATTACATTGGTTCTGTCATAGTAAAACAAAACTGAGGATAAAATTTAAGGATAAAAGTAAGGATAGAGGGGGGTTATGCCTAAAACCACTATGTGGAAATTAAGAAATGCTTATTCCTAGAAAATTGTGACAGCTTCAGACAGGAATGGCAGCAGTTTGGGGTCTTCTGGCCTCTACTGTTCTCATCCTCTGTCTTCTCCTTCACCCTTTGCTGTTTGGTAGATTATTGGCCTAAAAATGGCAGAAAAAAAATCAACAGCTCTAAAACGAGAGGTGGCAGACTTGATTGGGGTGGGGGAGGAGAAGAGCAAGGGGGAAGGATGGGTGTGAAAACCCCAACACTGCTGGCTAAAAGTGAAGCATCATTTCAGAATGAATGGGGAAAGACTACAACTTTGCTAGTCTGAAGTTACAGGTCTGGTTTAGGACAATGATCTTCCAGATAAAATTTAATAGTGAGAGCTGTAACAGGGATGAAGGAAACTCTCCACTCATCCCCGCCTGCCACTTAATGATGCGTGGTGTTGCATCTGGGGGGACCCAAAAAAGACCAGGGTAAAACGAAGGCCAAGTATCTCTGAGAGCTGGGCTGCAATTTTGAGAGTGTTTTTCAATACAGACATACCTCAAACAGGGAAGCCTTAGAAAATTCAGACGTCTGCTCAAATCATTGGTTGACCACTAAACTATGTAAACAGGCCATGGCAGGTGAGAATGGGGAGGTGGTACAAGGAATGAATGCTAAGAAATAAAAAAACAAAACAGCAAAACTAAGCAGAAATTTCAGAAGACTTCAGAAGTTAAGTGCAGGCAAGTTACTAAAACAAAGAAACAATAAGAAAACCCCACGATACAGTGAACCTTAGAAAAATGACACAGAATGCACAGTGCTACAATATGTTTTCTAAAAGTTTTATTTTCAAAAACATAAATAAATAGAAGTTTTATTTTCACATAACCATTACAAGATTGCCAAGAAACAGAAGAGCACAACCCATACTCAAGAAAACAAAACAAAACAAAAGCAGCCAATAGAAACTGGCTTTTAGAAACCCAGGTGAAAGAACCAAATGGAAATTCTAAAGTTGAAAAATATAATAACTGAATAAAAAATTCACTAGGGGGACTCAACAGCAGATTTAAAATAGCAGAAGCCTCAGTGAATTGAAAGACCAACAGAAGTGATTGAATCCTAATCCAAAGAGCAAAAAAGAAAGAGATTGAAAAAAAAAAGTTTCAGAGATCTGTAGGACAATTTAAAGAATTCCAGCATCTATTTATTGGGACTCATAAACAGAGAGGAAAGAAAGGGGCAGAAAATTATTTTAAAATACAGGGATCCCTGGGTGGCGCTGCGGTTTAGCGCCTGCCTTTGGCCCAGGGCGCGATCCTGGAGACCCGGGATCGAATCCCACGTCGGGCTCCTGGTGCATGGAGCCTGCTTCTCCCTCTGCCTATGTCTCTGCCCCCCCCCCCCCCCGTGTGACTATCATAAATAAATGAAAAAAAATTAAAAAAATAAAATATAATGGCTGAGGAGTGCCTGGGTGGATCAGTTGATTGAGTGACCAACTCTTAATTTTGACTGAGGTCATGATCTCAGGGTCTTGGGATCAAGCCCTGCATTGGGCTCTAAGCCCAGCAGGGGCTTATGATTCTTTCTTCCTCTGCCCCTCCTCCTAAAATAAATAAATAAATCTATATATATATATATATATATATATATATATATATATATATATATATATATATATATATAATGGCTTAAAACTTCCCCTTTTGATGAAAAACATTTATTTCCAGACTCAAGAAGCTTGATGAACACCAAGTAGATACATACATAAAAGAAAATGCAACTAGACACATTATATTCAAACTCCTGAAAGCCAAAGAAAAGAAAAGATCCTGAAAGCAGCAGAGAAAAAGAACCCATTGTAGAGAAGGGGAAAACAATGTGATTAATAGTTAACTCCTTTTTTTAATATATAAGGTTTTATTTATTTATTTGAAAGAGAGAGAGAGCATGAGTAGGGGGAGGGAGTAAAGGGAGAGGGAGAAGCAGACTCCCCACTTAGCAGAGAGCCTGATGTGGGGCTCAATCTCAGGACCCTGGGATCATGACCTGAGCCACTCAGGTGTTCCAATAGTTAACTTCTCATAAGAAACAGTGGAAGCCACAAGAAAGAGGAATGACAATACTACACATCTGGGCAGCCCCGGTGTCTCAGCGTTTTAGCGCCACCTTCAGTCCCGGGCCTGATCCTGGAGACCAGGCATCAAGTCCCACATGGGGATCCCTGCATGGAGCCTGCTTCTCCCTCTGCCTGTGTCTCTACCTCCCTCTCTCTCTGTGTCTCTCATGAATACATAAATAAAATCTTAAAAAAAAAAATAGGAATGACATATTTAAAATGCTAAAGGAAAAAAAGTCAACCAAGAATTCTATAGCCTAGTGAAATTATCCTTAAAAGCAAAATAATGACATTCCTAAGATAAACAAAAATGGATAGAATTAACTGCTAGCAGACCTGAATTACAGGGAAAAACTAGAGAAGTCCTTCAAGACACAGGAAATGAGACCAGACAGTAACTCAGATCTGCAAGAAGGAATAGAGGTCACCAGAAATACGTGAGCCAATGAAGATTATGTGTATACATGTATATGTTTTTTCTCTTCCTTCCTTAATTTCTTCAATGTCAGAAGATTGTTTAAAGGCATAATTCTAATACAGTATTATTAGGTTTATAATATGCATGAAGGTTCTATGTGTATGACAGTAACACAAAGGAATGTGGAGAGATGAGATGAAGTTGTGCTGGTATGCTATATTTTACTGAAATTAAGTCTGTATTAGCTTTAAGTGAATTGTAAAAGTTAAAGATGAATATTTTAACCCCTAGAGCAACTAACAGTAAAAAAATACTTCAAACACAACATCTAAAATATTAGGGTATTAAATGGTATCCAAAAGTTTTGTTCAACACAAAAGACAGTGGAAGAATAGAGGAACAAAAAAGAAATGAGATATATAGAAAACAAAATGGCAGATATAAGTCAACTATATCAATAATGATATTAAATGTGAATGAGCTGAATACACCACCCCAAAAGGCAGAAGTGGATTGGATTAAAAAAAACAAACTAACTAAAAGCAAGATCTTACTCTTTCTACAAAAGAAATACTTAAAATTCAAAGATACAAATAAGTGAGGGTAAAAGTATGAGAAAAAAATGCCTGTCTACAGTAATCATAACAGAGTTAGAGTGGCTATATTTACATGAGATGAACTAGACCTCAACATAAAGACTATTATGAGAGATGGTTTTGTTCATAATATTTCATAATGATAAATGGGTTAATACATCAGAAAGATATACTAATTGTATATGTTAATAACAACGAAGTCCCAAAACAAATGAAGTACAACCTGACAAAATTAAGAAGAAACGGAAACTACAACAGCCATATTTGGAGATTAGCTACTTTTATCTCAGTAATCAATAAGAGCAGAGAGAAAATAAATAAGAATATAAAAGCATCGAACGATACTATTAACCAAGAAGATCTAATTGACATTTAAAGAATATTCTCCACATGGCAACAGCAAAATACATGTTTTCAAGCACACATGGAATAATATTCAGGATGGACTATATGCTATTCCATAAAGCAAGTCTTAAAAAAACAAAAGGATTGAAATAATACAAAGTACTTTTTATTGTAACAGAATTAGATCAGAAATACGAAGTAGAAAGGTATTTGAAAATCCCCAAATATTTGGAAAATAAACTACAGACTTCCCCAAAACTGATGGTCAAAGAAGAACTCACAAGGGAAATTGTGCAATGTTTTAAACTGAATAAAAATAAAAATACAATATATCAAAATGTATGAGATGTGGCTCAAGCGATGCTTAGGAGGAAATATAGGTCATAAAATGCTTCCATAGTTAAAGGTGAAAAATCTAAATCAAAGCTTGTCTTTTACCTTGACAAGCAAGAAGGAAGAAATCAAACTCAAAGTAGATAGAAGGAAATCATAAAGCTCAGAGAAGAAACCAATAGAATAGAAACAGGGAAAGATGTGAAAATATCAGTGGACCCCCAAGCTGGTTCTTTGTAATGATCCATAAAATTAATATACGTGAGTATACACCTTACAGGAAGTACAAGCATTTTAAGGAAATAGAACCAACTTTATATGCCTACAAAGTTAACACTTCAATGAAATGGATAAATTCCTAGAATAATACAAATGACCAAAACTGACTTGAGAAGTAATGGAAAACCTGAATAGACCTCTGCAAAGTAAAGAAGTAAAATGAGTGATTAAAAACAAGAGAGGAGGGAAATCGCAGTGGAGAGTTTCCTTTGTAAAATTCCATATTATATGAATCTTTTTCAATGAGAGAAGGTAGTTCCTAGTCGTTTGCGTGAAAATGAAAATGTCTGTTGCTGGCTGTAGTTGTTTCATATTTCAGCTTAGCCAACTCAAGGCACACGTTGGGCTTGACCCAGCACCACATTTATTTCCTTTTGAAAGAGCGCACAGGATACAGTGCAGCACACAGAGCAACGGAGCCCTGGTCTTGTACCTCCCAGGCTGGCTTGCACCGCTCCTGCCACGCTGCTCAGAGGACACTCAGGGTCATAAGAAATGCAGCTGAAAATGTGCACAGTACCAGGGCCCAGGGAGTCCTCCGCTCTGGGCTCCTTTAAGCTTTCACTCCCCCTAAGGCAGCCTGCTCTCAGGTGTGTGCAGCCAGCCCCAGCTCTCTGGGACAGCTCTGCCTCATAAACACCAATTATTCATTTCTTGGTCCCAGCAATGGGTGTCATTGGGTCCTGGACCCAGTCCTTGGCCAGATGCTTTTTAATACAGATCTGCTAGAGTTAAATTCCTAAAAATTATTTCAGTTAATACTGCAAGGAGGACTGAACGTGGGTCAGATCATCAGACTTTCCGTGAGACTGAAGGAAATGTCAAAGAAACAGCTGTTAACTCCCTTTTTGCCCTTCATTTTTTAAAATTTAAATTTAATGAATTTACATATATTGTATTATTAGTTTCAGAGGTAGAGGTCAGTGACTCATAGGTCTTACATAATCCCCGGTGCTCATTATATCACGTGCCCTCCTTAATGCCCATCCCCCAGTGGTAACTTCTTTTAAAAGTCTAGACAGATATCACTCAAAGATTAATAACAGATATGTGATAAGATTATAGATGATTTATTTTCTTCTTTTTTTTTTTTTTTAATTTTTTTTTTTTATTTATTTACTTATGACAGTCACAGAGAGAGAGAGAGGCAGAGACACAGGCAGAGGGAGAAGCAGGCTCCATGCACCGGGAGCCTGATATGGGATTCGATCCCGGGTCTCCAGGATCGCGCCCTGGGCCAAAGGCAGGCGCCAAACCGCTGCGCCACCCAGGGATCCCGATTTATTTTCTTCTTTATCGATATTCTTCTTTGGTAATTTTATAATGAGCAGCACTTCATTTTACATTCAGAAAAATAAAGCCATTTCCCAAAAATACATTATTTTTTTATAAACAAAATCACATATCTGTTCAACTGGGGAGACCAACAGTTGGTGCAGATGGCAAATACTTCCACGTTTGCCATTAATTGTCAAAATGACAAAGAATTTCATTGACCTGTGGCCATCTTACACATGACATGCCCACTTGAATAATGGAGTTTTAGAAATTACATCTTTAAAAGAATTCCACATTAGCTTTACAACTAAAATAGAGAAAGGAACCTGTTAGGAGTACATTTAATTTCCTATTTTATTTTTGCAGCAGGTAGGGGTTCCCCAGGAAGGAGACTAGAGACGGTCATTGGCATGCAGGAGGCTAAGTGGTGGTGCCCTTGGGATTGTGTGTCCCTGGAGGCGAGAGGGCCAGGATTGGGCAGAGGGGAGAGTTATGGAGCAACACAGTCTCCACCGAAGCTTCAGTTGACCACCAGCTCAGAGGAGATGACCTTCCAGCAGAAGAACAGTCAGAGAGAGGGACAGAGAGGGACTCCTCCTAACGTAGGAGGAGCAGGGTGGCTGAATGGGCAAGGGCGCGGGTGGGGCCTCTGCAGGCTGGTGATGATGAAGATGGCCCTGGGAGGGGGGCAGTCCTTGGCAGGGTGACTCTCCTCAGTTGGGTTGATACCCGAAGGGGCCCGATAGCTCAAGGGCTGCCCTTCTTCCAGCAACCCTCCAGGCAGAGGGATGACCAGTGCTTTATTCCTGATGGGCCCTCTGGGGCCTATATTACAGTGTGCAGTACAATCTGCAGGACGCACGACTTCTCCTTGCCCAAGATTCTCCTCCTCCCTGTGGTCTCATTTGTTTGAAGCAACAATGTGCCAAGGCCAGGTGAAGGGCCGGGGGAGGGAGGGGGGTCTCAGCCGATCCTCAGAATCCTGTTCTCTGCTTTCCCAGAGCTCTTCCCTGCTCTCCCACCCTCTGCGGCAGTTAGATGAGGTCAAAGAGCCTAATGAAAATAAATAAATAAATAAATAAATAAATAAATAAATAAATAAATAAATAAATAAATAAATAAAATTTTTCCCTTCAAAAAAAAAAAAAAGAGCCTGATGATGGTAAGATAAGGAGCCTGGAGGAAATGTCTGCTGCAGGAATTCTGGGGGGGAAAAAAAAAAAGTTGTTTTCTTTGTTAAAAGGAAAGAATGAAGCTGATGTCTCCCCTACTACCTCCCGATTCTCAGACACAGCTTGTAACTGTAGAGGTTATCTGGCAACCGAGAGGATAAAGGTCAAGAGAATGTTTATGAGTTTGTGCTGACATTTATGAGCCACTGAATAAAGCCACCAACCCACCTCTGGGTTTCTTACTCTTTAATGAAAACCACCCCTAATTGTGTAAGCAGCTAAAATAGCATATTCTGTCACTGATAGCAAAGCATGATGAGTTGAGCTAGAAGATGGGATCATGACTCTTTTGAAAATATAGAACTGGTTAATCTAACGTATGTGTGTGTTTACCAAACTGTGGTGTATTTTCAATAAGTCTGAAAACACTTATTGTGTTACTGAAAGTATTATCCCTATGGGGTTTCACACTGCGTATTAGCATGAATGACATCATTAGCGTTAAGATGCTCTGTCCTAAATCTATTTCAGAGTTTATCCTTCTTAGACATATTTGACCAAAAAATAACTATGAAAACCCCTTCACCTACTCCTGTGGAATGGGTTAGGAAACTTCGAGTACACACGTTCTGACCCATGGCTCGCCAACTAGCTCCCTATTTCTCTGATGATTTTCTGCAGCAGTATTCCCAGGAGCATGCAGTTCATGGTGAGTTAAGCAAAAGCAGTAAAACATGGTTACTTTTTTCCTTACGCCTGTGACTGGATTATTCAAACAAACAAACAAAAAAAAACTTAGCTCTGAAATATTGACGCGTCTGTGTTTTAGGATGTGGTCAAAGCTTAGCAGAGAGAAACACGTGTAGCAGCACAGTTGCAGGTCACAACTAACCTGCAAACTGTTTGCTGGTCACAATTAACATCCTGTGTCTTTACACTAATTATTTTTATCTGCCTGCAATCAGCCCCCTTTCACTCCTGGGTAGGCTTACTTAATGGGAAACAGCATGTGGAGACACCCAGCCTCCTATGCTGAAGAAGGAGGGCGTCCTTTATTTTGACACAGGAAGGAAGGGTTGAGGCCACTTCAACAAATGTCCTGAGTTGCACCTGCTCATGTAGTTTCTCACCCTGGCCCCTACAGAAGGGGCTGTGAGACATCCCCCCCCCCCCGCCCCCCAGAGTCATGCTAGTGTGAATGACGGGGAACTGGCCTTCTCTTTGACCTGCTAAGGATCCATCTCACGGTTATTCAGTCATTCCTATCCTGAAGGATGACTCAGAACATCTCACGCATGGCAAACTAACATTTTCTGAAACCCAACTTTCGATTCCTTCTCCATCTGCCACATTTTGATACCAGCACTATCATCACCCAGAACTAGAATTCCCCCTTCCTGCCTTGGCGTGTCCCTTCCCCTCAGATGGATCCAATCCATCTCCGGGTGCTGGCCTGAGAAGACGTCTTAATTCATTCCCACCATCTCTCCGCTGCCCCCTGTACACCAAGCGTCATGATCTCTTGCCTAGACCACTGCCTCCCTACTTCTACCCTGATGACATTTATGATCTATTGCCCACCCATCACCCAGAATAATATTTTAAAAACTGAATTAGACCAAGTCATTCCTTTGCTTAATGGGAGCTCTCAATGACTTTCTGTTGCACTAAGAATAAAATTCCAACTCCTTACTGTGCCCTCGGGCCCCACACTGGACTATGCACAGTTTTCCAACTTCAACGTGTGACATTTTTTTCCTTTTGCTCTATAGTCTAGAGCAAATTACAACCCATGGGGCAAATCCCCCCATCGCCTGTTTCTGCAAATCCAGTTTCGTTAGAACACGGCCACATTCAGTCGTTATGGACATCTGTGGGGGCTTTTGTGCTGCAAAGTTGAGTAGTTTCCACAGAGAACATCATATGACCTGAAAAGACTATTTTAAGTCACTGTCAGACTTGTTAGAGAAAAAATGTGCTAACCCCTCCTCTAGAGCCTCACCAGCCTTTTTTTTTACCTCCTTGATCAAGATAAGCTCTTTTTTTCTCTCCAGCCTTTGCACTGCTTGGAAAGGGTAAAATGTTTCTTTATAAAGCTTCTTTTATCTCCTCAGTGGCTCCTCTCAAATTTAAATATTCAGAACAGTCTTCCTTTAGAACTCTAACTGAAGTAGGGCACTCATCTCCCCAGGTACACACTACTCTATTATATCCTATTTCCTGCGTAACACATTAGAATGGAAATTACTTTGCTTATGTCTTTGTTTATGGTCTACTTTCCTCCATGAGATTCTAACCCTTAGGAAGTCAGGCCCCATGTCCGTCCTGTTCAGCACTGCTTCCCCAATATCTAGAAAGTGACGGCACATAGTAAGTGCTCAGCAAATATTTGTTGATTTTTTTAAAGTAACTATCATAACCAACTTTCCTGAGTGACAGTTGTCATTTATTTGACATCCAGTATAAATTTCCCACAGGAAATACAGTGCTTTTCCTTTCCCTTCAAAACAGCCTAGAACACATGAGAGGATGACAACAAATATTGGGACTGCTGCTCCTAGAGGTGGTCCAGTTGTTCTTCGTATTAATTCATTCATGCATTTATCCGTTCAAATATTTATTGATTGCCACCGGTGGGAAGTGTGGGGCAAGACAGGATATAATAGGCTTGTCCATTGGGCAGAAGCGGGATTATTATTATCTTAACTTGACTAAGAGATTTCGAAAGTTAGAGAGACACCATTCTGAGATTTCCCCCACCCTGCTGCCCTGCTCATCCAGCCTCAAAGACTCAGCAAAAAAATGTGCTGTCAACCCCAGGTGGGAGTAGTCAGCATAGGTCTTACAAGACCCAGTGGAAACTGTTCTGTAGGACTCAGCATGGATAGATCGGTCCGGCCCAAGTATTCTATAGAGCTGGGTCAAAGTAACTCATGTTTTTTCAGTGATTAGGAGTCTGGTTAGCTACAGAGAGGGAGGAGCAGTTCGAGATAGAGGACTTTCTGGAGTTTGGCGATATTGGGCTTGGATGTGACTCTGTAGTAGAGAGCTGCGGGCCGTGTGGTCACTGGGTATTGGTGCAACTAGAGAAAATGTCATCTGATAGCTAAGGAAAGAAAAGCACAATTTTTCTACATTATGACAACTGCTCCATCTCCTATTGCCAATCCCTTCTTTTTTAGGGATGGCCACAGCTTGCAGGTCTTGCCTTACTTGTGTTTGCACCTCTCAAAGTGTCCAATTCAAAGATTTCACACTGTTACTCTCTTACATATTTGCTGAATTAAATAACAAGTACACTTCGAGAGAGGGGATTTTCCCTATGATTTCATCTACGATGAATACACCGAAAGCGTTTGCGTGGTTTTTCACTAGAGTAAGGCTGGTTGGTGTTCCAAGCTACTAAACCCATTCAGTTTCTGAAACTCTTTGTAAACTGTATGTATAGGTGAATTTGCAATGGCAGGAGTGAAAGATAGACCTAAGGGCTTTTGGTGTTAAGAGATAAAGCTGCCTGATAATTGCCATCTTGTTTGCAAATAGCAAAGGATGGGGTTTAGGATGATTAGCAGGCAGTAATCTCATTAACCTGCCTTTGAAATCAGTTCTACTATAAACTGCAAGATGGATTTCCTGTGGGAAACCACCACTCTGCCCCTAACCCTCCTCCTCCCACCACTGAGTCTTAACTGGCATCATTTCCAAGAAAGCTCAGCAAACTTAGCAAACAACAACAATAATAATGATGATGATTTTTAAGCATCTACATTTCTAGACAAAAAAGGAGACAAGAAGGAAGGAGCCCATAAGTGTTATGTATACACTTGCTACTTGCAACTTGCATACATTGGCGCAAACCCTTTCAGCTTTAGCCTATTCTTACTATGGAGAGAGTTACAATTTTAAAAAGGCTCTTTTGCCTATTTTCATTTTCATACTTGAGAGGCATTCCTGCTAATTATCTAGTAAATATTCAGACACATGGTTCCTATCTGCCATCATTCTTCTATCAGTGAAGACTTTGTATTAGAAATATCAAAACAAATTGCTAGCAATCAATGGTTATACAAAAAAACGCAATATTGCCCTGTCATTAATAAAAGCAAAACTACTTGGGTGGAAGAGATCACAGCATAGGGACATCACTCTGTTCCAAATCCGTGTCCTCTTTCGATACCAAAATGCTGCCAGATTGAAGCACTTAAAACCATCCGGACAAAATAAAAGGCTAATAAGTCATTTTGAGAATCGTGGCTGAGGGTAAATATTGGAATTTCACAGCTGTTTCAGAAACTTCCATGATTTGAGTAACACCAAATTAATTATGTCCACAAGAAAAGTGAGAAAATAGTCTTAAGTAAGGAACTGCAGATAAATTTTTAAAAATTAAATAGCACTATTAATAGCTCAATGTCAACTCAACTGCAATGTACTTGAGAAGAAGTCAATACTGTTCCTCTCTTACAGGTGAAACACACAAGCTCATGGTCCAGCAAAACCCTATTAGGCCAAGGTCCAACTTAGTTAGTGGCTCTATTAGTATGAAAAGAATCTGGATTTGTAGGAAAGGGTAAATGTTATAGAAGTTGTATGTAAAGGCCTTTAAATTGTATTATGTAATCTTTTTAGAGCAGAGACTATTTCTGATGCATTTTTGTGATTCTCCATAATGCCTGAAGCAGTTCCATGAGTGTAGGAGCTGCCCAGGGTTTGTTTCCTAACAGAATGGACTAAATCACACTGGTAAACTGAGACAATCCTAAATTGTACGGTGACCTATCCACATTTTACACTTAAATATTGTAAAGGACTTCATTTTGTTAAATACCTTTTGTATTTTTATCTCACCTGAAATTCAAAGGTATAGAAGTGGGTAAATTAGTATCAGTTCTCGGTGAACAATAAGCAGATAATACAGAGGACTGGTTTTTGAATTATATATTCTATCAGCCTGATGTATGGTTACTATTCATCATTTAGAGCAGCGCAGCAAGCTAAAAAGATACAGTGATCTTTAAGATGCACATTTTAGAACAGCTTCAGTTTTTTTCTAATTCAAAGATATTTTATTTTTAACTTTAATTTTTACACTTAACTGTTATCCCTTGTTTTTTGCTCAATTTATTATACACCTATTTTGGGGGAAATTTAAATTTTTTTAAAGATTTTATTTATTTATTCATGAGAGACACAGAGAGAGAGAGAGGAAGAGACATAGGCAGAGGGAGAAGCAGGCTCCATGCAGGGAGCCCCAAGCGAGACTCGATCCCGGGTCCCCAGGATCACACCCCGGGCTGAAGGCAGGCACCAAACCGCTGAGCCACCCCGGGATCCCTGGGAATTTGTAATTTTTGAACACTTTTAGGTTTACAGAATTATGGCAAAGATAGCAGAGTTTCCATATGCCTCACACTCGGTTTCCCCTACGATCCTTCCTTACTTTGCTGTCGCAGTGGTAAGGGCTAGCATGGTGTATCTTTCTCCATCTCTTTACTTTTGACCTATCGGTATCTTTATATTTAAAATGGTTTCCCCCAGACTACATATAGTTGGGTATTCTTTTTTTAATCCACCCTGACAGTCTCTGTCTTTTAATTAATGCATTTAAACCATTCACATTTAGGAGCACCTGAGTGGCTTAGTTGGTTAAGCACTGAACTCTTGATTTCAGCTCAGGTCATGATATCAGGTCGTGATTGTGAGCCCCACATCCAGCTCTGTGCTGAACGTAGGGCCTACTTAGGATTCTCTCTCTCTCTCTCCCTCTCCCTCTGCCCCTTTCTGCCTTCTGCTTGTGTGCATGATCTCTCTCTCTCTTTTAAAAGAATTAATTAATTAATTAATTATTTGAGAGAGAGAGACAGTGAGACAGAATAGGCAGGACAGTCAGAGGGAGAGGGAGGAGGAGAGAATCTCAAGCAGACTTTGGGCTGAGCATGGAGCTCAATGTGGGGCCGATCCCAGGACCCTGAGATCATGACCTGAGCTGAAACCAAGAGTTGGAGGCCTGACTGTGCCACCCAGGTACCTCCCTCTCGAAAAAAAAAAAAAAAAAAAAAAAAGTTCACATTACATTTAAAGTGATTATTGAGATATATGAATTAATATCAGCCAATTTTGGAACTGTTTTCTATTGATTGCCAGAGATATCTATTTCTGCCTTCTATGCTTCAAAATGTGTATAAGTATCTTCAATTTCACTCCTCTCTTAGCATGTCAGTTATACTTTTTAAAAACATAATGTATTGTTTGTCCTAGAGTCTGTCATATACATTTTTAACTAAATCTACTTTCAGTGACACTATTCCACTTCATGTGTAGTGTAGGGACTTTATGACAGAGTTCCCAATTCCTCTCCCTCACCTATTGTGACATTGCTGTCATCCATTTATTTACTCATCATGTTATAAAGACCCACTATGTTGTTATTATTATTGCTCTAAATAGTTATATTTTAGATCAATTAAGAAAAAAATACTTAATATCACTCATATTTATTCCCTCTCTAAAACTCTTCCTTTTTTTATGTATATCCAAGTTTCTGACCTATATGGTTTTCTTTCTTCCTGGAAAAAGTCTTTAAACATTTCTTGCACAGCAGCTGTGCTGGTGATGAATTTATCCCATTTTTATTGGTCTGAGAAAGTCTTTATTTCTCCTTCACTTGTCAAGTATAATTTCACCACATAGAATTCTGGGTTGATGGATTTTTTTTTCTTTCAACACTTTCAATATTTCATTATACTTTCCCTTGGCTTGCCTCTTTTCTCAGAAGCTTGCTGTCATTCTCATCCTTCGTCTTCTATAGGTAAGGTGTTTCTTTGTTTGCTTTTTTCCTCTTGGCTCCTTTCAAGATTTTCAATTAGTCTTTGGTTCTCTGCAGCCTGACTCTGATATAGGTAGGTTTTTGTTTTGTTTTGTTTTTGTTTTGTTTTGTTTTTTTATCATGCTTTGTGTTCTCTGGGTTTCCTGAATTTGTGGCCTTGCTGTCTGTCATTAATTTTGGAAATGTCTCCACAGCATTATTTCAGATATTTGAGTCCCTTTTCTCTTTCTTCTTGTCTTACAGTTCTTCAAAATTCTGTTCCATTTTTTTTTAAAAAAAATTTCTCTTTAAATTTCAGCTTGAGAATTTTCTAGTAACCTGTCTTTTGACACACCAGTTCTTTACTCTGCCATCTCAAGTCTTTCTAGCATTTCCTGGTGATTCTCAGAATTCCCATATCTTTACTTATATTATCCATGTGTTCTTTATGTTGTCTACATTTTCCATTAGAGCCTTTAACAAAACCACAATTATTTTATGATTTTCTGATAATGCCAATATCTGTGTCGTATTTGAGTCTAGTTCTGATGATTTGTCTTTTTTTAGGCTGTTTTTTCTTGCCTTTTGTCATGCCTTTTTGAAAACCAGGTCTATTGTATTGAGAAATAGGAACTTAACTAAATAGGCCTCCCATGTGAGAATTTATGTTAATTTGGCTAGAAGTTGGGTTTTGCCTAATATTTTCAGTAGCTGACAGAGGCATCAAATTTCTCCAGTGTCCTCATTTTCTATCTTCCACATTGACTCTGGACTTTCCTAAGTATTACATTTTAAACAGAATCTGTGATTCTTAGGTCTCTCAGCTGTAATCTGCTGTAGTTTCACTGGAACCCCATTGGTGTGGTGGTGAGGTGTGGGTGGAGGGGGCGTTCTATAATCTTCCAATTTAGACTAAGGCCTTTCAGTGAGCTGCATCTCTGACTTGTGACTTTCACAAGCGATTCTTCTTGGGTAGCTCTCCCCACCCCTGCCACCTTCCTTAATGAGACAGGAGAGCTAGATGAAGCTGGAATGAGAAGAATGCCCCTCTGCTGCAGTTGTGGAACATCCTGATAAAGTTTCTTTTTTTCCCTTGAGAAGTAGGCCTTTGTTAGGAGGAGAGCTCCAGGCAGGTGCATTTCGCAGTAATTATCCTTCCATTCTCCTTGCCAAAGCCAAAAGGGCTATCATTCTCAGATCTTTACCATGAGAACTTGCTGGATTTCCTAGACATAAAGTCCATAAAAGTGAGGAGTGCCACCTAAAACCTTGACCCCAAGGAGTTACTCTCACAATAGTCCATAGTCAACCTCCAGCAATCCATTAAAATTGCCATTTAAGTGTTTCCACATGATCAGTGGTATCTACTCTAGGTAAGCAAATCTTACTGTGACTCTTACTGTAAATCATTCTCTGATGGCTCCAAGAAAAGGTACTGATTTTCTTGGTAGCTTGGAGTGATGGCCTCCAAGCTCTTTAAATATTGGAGCTGAAACCTATATTTAACTTTCGTTAGCTGTCTTTTGCAGATGGAAGTTTCATACTTAAATCTTAAAATATTTGTGCTTTTCTTCTTGACAAGACATCAACGGCCATTGATTTAGATTTTTATCACCAGCAATAAAAAGGCAACAGAACCATTTTATATTTCATGCTGCATGTTTTGCATCTACAGTGCTTCCTTTCATTTTGCTGAAAATGCCTGGTTTCACATCCTTCAGCCACAAATCTTAAATGTACAAATGGACATAAATTACATCAAATAAATACCTTTTTAAATGTATGTATATATGGTTTTCTTATGTTACACTTTTTACCTTTTTATTGTAAAATGCATATTCATAAAGTATACAAAGTACACATGTACAATTTAGAGAATGATTATAAAATCATTACCCCTGTAGTGACCCACGTTAAGAAATATAATATTGCTAGTTAAAAATCTCCAGCGTAATGCTAAATAGTAATAGAAATAATGGGCATCCTTGCCTTGTTCCTAACTTTATTTGGAAAGCGTCTAGAGTTTCTCCATTAAATGAAATGATTACTGTAAGTACCAAAGTATATGCTTTTTGTCATTTTTACTGTTTGAGTATTTTTATCAGGAATGGATGCCCATCTTTTTTTTTTTTTTTAAAGATCTTTCAACATGTTTGGAGATACTGAAATGATTTTTCCCTTTGGCCTAGTAACATGGTGAATAAAACTAACAAATTCCCTAATATTAAATGATCCATGTATTCTGGAGATAAATCATACTTGATTGTCTTGTCTTTTTTAAAAAAAAATATGCTGATAAATTCAGTTAATTATAAGGGATAAAGAAGTCATATGAATGGGCCCATATCTGATATGTGTGGTATCCTTATGAGAAGAGATTAGGATGTGGACATACACAGAAGGGACACTATATAAAGACACAGGAAGAAGATAGCTACTTGTAAATTAAGAAGAGAGGCCTTGGAAGAAATCAACTGTGCCAACACCTTCACTTCTAGCTCCAAAACTCTGACAAAATACATTCCTGTTGTTTAAGCCACCCAGACTGTGATAACTTTGTCATGGGGGCCCTAGCAACTGATACATGACAATATTCACTTTGGTGCTTATAAATCCAGTCAGGAAAATCACTATGGTATGATGACCAGGATTCTGAAGCACGAAGATTTCAGGCAACTGTTAACAGAAATTTGGATGTGTACATTTTTCCTGAGAAGTCAATTTTTTGTGTCATATGAGGGGCTAACAGAGTTGCTCATGTTTGGTCCATTAAACATTCTCTTTCAATCCTTCAAAGAAGTATTTTTTGGCCAAGAAAGATGACTAATGATAGTACCATTTTTTAATCCAACCTTGTAAATGAAGCAAGAGTCCTAAATAATCCATTTTCTCTATTATCAAAACTCTCACCGAACTGTTAAATGTTGACTGGTTTAAATTCATTTTGTTTTGGGACGCCTGGGTGGCTCAGCGGTTGACTGTCTGCCTTCGGCTCAGGGCGTGATCCTGGGTCCTGGGATTAAGTCCCACATAGAGCTCTCCACAGGGAGCCTGCTTCTCCCTCTGCCTGTGTCTCTGCCTCTCTCTCTGTATCTCTCATGAATAAATAAGTAAAACCTTAAAAAGAATAATAAATTTGCTTTGTCTATGCTGCTACATAGTCACAGTGCACTGACGTAATGTATTGAAAGGTTCAGCTTTGAGAAATTATTTGCTGAATAAGCTATATTTGTGAGTGACTATTTATCCTAAAGGTGAGAAATAAATTCATGTACCTTTTCCAGTTTTACCCTTTGCTATGGAGACTTTTTATTTTATTAATGAAAAAAAAAAAAAAAAAGTAGCAATTCATCCCCCAGTTTAAAACCCAACTTCTCCTGGCAAAAAAAAAAAAAAAAAAAAAAGTGTATCTTTATGAAAAATACTCTAAAAAAAAAAGTATGTGCAAGTCTTTTAAATTTGTAATTTTTATCTCTCTGTAGAAGGTAGAAAGGCAGACTTTGAAGCAAAGTATCTTGCTTCTACATTCAGGATGCTTAGTGGCCGTGTGAGCATCCAGTTGGCAGTTTTGTTTCTTATAGATTTGACTCCAACTTCCCTCACACCTGTACATATGTTCAGGTACATTCAATAACAAGCTCAAAAAAACTCTTACTGAAAATTTCATCCATCATTTTACTGTCAAGTACATCATAAATTAACCTGACTTCGGATGTTACTGGTATAAATGTAGGAACAAAAACAATAAAATGCCCATATCATTAATGTCTGTATTTTCATCCAGCCACATAGTGAAAGCTCAAGTTAACCTTTATCTCTCAGCTACTTGTTTGAACCCAGCCTTATCTACAGCACAATTCTCTATCAGATTTTGCTCTCTTATACGAGATCCATCTTCCAAAGTAATCCCGAAACTGAGTTTAAGGAAAAATATTGGCAGTTTTATTCTCTTGTTTGATTGTACATTTCATGGTATGACTCCTCATCAAGGTTTCCTTTCCTTTCTTCTTTCTTTCTTTTTTTGTTTCAAAATGTAGAGAGGGATCCCTGGATGGTGCAGCGGTTTAGCGCCTGCCTTTGGCCCAGGGCGCGATCCTGGAGACCCGGGATCGAATCCCACGTCAGGCTCCCGGTGCATGGAGCCTGCTTCTCCCTCTGCCTGTGTCTCTGCCTCTCTCTCTTTCTCTCTCTGTGACTATCATAAATAAATTAAAAAAATAAAAAAAAGGTAGAGATTTTACTAATGAACAAATGATTAATTGCTGAGCATTCACAATTTTAGTCCTTTTTCAAGGATTCCAAGGATTTTGTGTTTTGAGTTACTTCTTGAGTACTCCTTGGTTCTATTTTCTTTTCTTTTTATTTTTTTGTACTCCTTGATTCTAAAGAAATGGTTGATAACAATAGTATTAAAAAATATAGTTCCATTAAGTGGAACTAAGGTTGTGTTTATTTAGGGGAAGCATCAAGATTTGGGGAAAGGATGAGTTTGGGAGAGTTGAAAGCGGAAAAGAGAGAATTAAAGGGAGAAGATACTTTTGGGATAGAAAATGGAGAGGAGAGGGTAATAATGAAAGATTTTAAAAGATGCTTGCTTTGCTTTAAAATTGACTTTCCTCTGACATGGTCCACTGAGGGACTGATGAAATTATTAAATCTTTTAAATTACCTTTTAGCTGTCAAAACCAGACAATGTGGGCTTCAGGATTGAATCGATTTATACTGGATTGATTTTTAAATGTCACCTCCTAAGGGACTGCTTCATGCTATTCTTTCTCAGGCCTTTTTCCATGTAAGTCTCACAAGAATGGAAAATGACAAGGGATAAACTCTTCCCAAGGACATGATTTGGCTATGGCTGGTTCTTTATCAGCTTGTTTCCCTTTGACTACATCAAACTAATACCTCCTTACCTTTGCATTAGGTGGTTCCATTAGGCTTTTTTCTCCCTGAAAAGCCTTCCCAGAGAAACTTAGGGAGACTTCATCACAAGTAGTCCCTCTACATACTTCTTAATGAATCAACTAATTTAAATTGATATGCATCTGTCTTTTGCTCTCATGCGACCCTATTTTTTTTACCTTTTGTTTTATAGGAGTCTCTTGGTAGAGTTCTTCCTGAGAATTCCCATCTGTCACCACCATGATCAAGTAGAAGTCTATAGGTAAGTGGGGTGCTCACACTTGGGGGATGAATTAGACACGAAACTGCTTAAGCAAATAAATGTTTCCTTTCCTGCCCCCAGTGAGAAATTGCTTCTCAGAAGCCTTTCTAAAACCATTGCACTAACTGTGGCTAGTAAGGCTTCAGGAGACATTCGCTCAACCCTATTCCAGTTTCACAGTGCCCTGGTAAAAGGGCAGGATCTGAGCCTAGCACATGCATAGACAGACCACTCTCTGCTCCATTTTCTCAGAAACAGCATTGCTACTGGGCCAGTTGAATCTCAGTTGCACAGGACAGCTCCCAGAAGGCGAGTGTAGGTGACAGCACCTCAAACCACACTGGTGTGTGAGGCAGAGGCTGGTTTGTGCTTATGCACCTGAGTAGCTTGTCTGGATGCTATATTTTAGTCAGTAGGGGAATAACATTATGTTTTGTGGCTGGGCCTGTATTTAGCCACTCCTTGTCAACCCCAATCTTGAAATATCTTAGACCCCCTTTTATTCGCCACTCAGTTGCTTTTAACTTTGCTCTCTGATGCCATTTCCTTCATAAATGGGAAATGATAGAGCACTTCAACTAAATGTACTGTTTTATTTTTTAAAAAGATTTTATTTTTAGGTAATCTCTACACTGGACTTGGGGCTCCAACTTATAACCCTGAGATCGAGAATTGCATGCTTTACTGACTGAGCCAGCAGGCATCCCAAGTATACTATTTTAAGAGGAATTAACTTATCTTCATATAATAGGTCTGCCATGGGCTCAAAGGGCTAGCCACTGAGCAGATTGTCTTCCCCCCAGGTATGCCTCACCTGTGTTAATGAATCTTCACAGATGAAAGCATGTTCTTATCATGGTCCCTGTTCTATGCTGATAATGAGAGTTGTGTTAATGAACCTTCACAGATGAGAGAATGTTCTTGTTGCTGTCCATGCTCTATGATGATAAAGAGGGTTGTACCTTCACTGGATTACTATCCTTTCCTTCAACAATTATTCTCTGAGTACCTACAGAGGCCATGTATTAGGCTAAATGCTGGGGAAACAAAGATGAGATTGCTGCTGCCATTATAATCCATCAGAAACAACTCATGAAAATAATTGTACCAGAAAGCACAGTGAAATAAATCTAGGACAAAAGCGTATATAAGATGCTATGCTTAATCCTCCTGAAAAGAAGATACCACTGAGAAACTAGTATTTGAGGAAAGACTTAAAAATGAGTAGATGGAGAAGGCAGGAAAAGACTTCTAAACTAACGGAACAATTTGACTTGAAGCATAGAGGCATCAAAGATCATGGCATCTAAATACTGCCTGTGTGGCTATTAAATCAACCAGATTAATTATTTTTTAAATCCTTTATATCCTTATCATCATCATTATTATCTATCATTTTAAATATCAGCCTCTGATGGAGGAGGGTCTCCTGCTTGAAATATGATGTTTTTTCCCACTTTTTTCTTTTATTTCTGTTCATTTTTTAATTATGTAATTTTATGTTATGTTAATCAGTATATATACTTTCATCACTATTTTATTTTGTTGATGGATTGCATTTTGTGAATATAAATTAAATTACCCATCTTTGATTTACCATCTTTGGCTTAAAATTCCACTTTATCTAGTTTATTAAATTACTTTCGTTAGATGAAGTAGCTGAATCTATAATAATTGGATCCAAGTCTTCTGCCTGGACTCTGAGAAGGAATAATGCAATGAGAGATTAACCCAATCTCCGGTCTCAGCTTTGAGAGTAGTGATCCATGAAAACATGGTTTTAGTGCATAGGAACTAGGGAAATAGTAGAAGAGGGGAAATCTATAAAAGTCCTGAATCCAGGACATACACTGGAGCCAATACCATTAATGACCTTCCCTTCTCTTTCTTTGAAACCTAAGCTCACTTCTCTATCTCTTCTAAAGTTAGAAGATGCCAGGTGCTATAGAGTTGAGCTGTGGACCAGCATAAACCATTAACACTTCCTGAACACCCCATAAGCTACACATTCTCCCAAAGGAAACAATGTTCCTTCAGTGAATCCATTCTGCCATGGGAACAGAGGTAGGAAAATGGGAAGGTAGTTGGTTGTACTTTATCTTTGTTCATAAATAAATATGCCTCCTTATTGTTTTTGGTTGAATCACGTGAACTAAGAAGAAGTGAGGGAGGGGGAATCTCAAGTGGACTCCTCACTGAGGACAGAGCCTGACACGGGGTTCAATCTCACAACCCTGAGTCCATGACCTGAGCTAAAATCAAGATTCAGACACTTAACTGACTGAGCTACCAAGGTACCCCATGAAACTTTATTTCTAAACCCAGCCACCATGCTGAGAAAAGTACAAGCTCATGAAGAACATGAGTGTTGCGGTTAACAGTTCCATCTGAGCTCCCAGCCAATGGCCAGCAATGCAAGGGGGCCCCCCTGAGAACCTAGCCTAGTTCAGCCTTTGATGTCAACATCTGGCTGCAATTTTTTTTTTTTTAATGAAAGATAAGAAACCGACTTTTTAAAAAATTTTTATTTATTTATGATAGTCACACAGAGAGAGGGGGGCGGGCAGAGACACAGGCAGAGGGAGAAGCAGGCTCCATGCACCGGGAGCCCGACGTGGGATTCGATCCCGGGTCTCCAGGATCGCGCCCTGGGCCAAAGGCAGGTGCTAAACTGCTGCACCACCCAGGGATCCCCATCTGGCTGCAATTGTATGGGCAACCACAAGTGAAAACCATCTAGCTGAACCCACACAGCATGGTAAACAGTGAGAGATAATAATAGAGATGGCTGGTATTCTTAGATAGGCATAGTATTGACTCTGTAGCCCCAAAGATGATGACATTGTCACAACCTTAATCAGATTTTTCTCTTCCTTTTCTGAACATTGCAGATGCTAAAAATAAAAATGTTTGTTCTTTTTCTATCCCTTTTCCTCCCACCTTCCTTTCTTAGAGACCTGATTTCTGTCATTCAAAGATTGTTTTCACTATCTGTGGTTTGTATTTACCTTTAGGTTCCTCCTTAAGTCCCCTGTTTCTAAGAATTCATTGAAGAAAGATATCTGTTTTAATAAACTTCCCCATCATATAGCTTTGCAGCACTCAAGAAGTGAACCCCACAAACTCACTTCCCAGTAGTACAAGTGTGAAGGGAGAGCTCTTAGGTGAAAATCAAGTGATTTTGTCCTTATATTTTATGTCTTGAATATCAAGAACATAGACAAGCACTACAACTGAGAAAAAAATTCAAAGTTCTTTATATAAGCAATTGTTGGATATCAGCATGGGTTTTACTAAAAAGAAGCAACTGAGAAAAGCAGGATGGAGATTAAAATTATTCACTTCAGCAAATATTTATAAGGGTATTTTCCGTTCTGCATTAGATTTCTGTTCAACCCACAATCAATCATGGCTGTTTGGTAAGGATTCAGTCCATTCTCACAATTTTTGGTGACATTTTATAATGAATAACACAACAGCCTAGTTTGATGAGAAAGGATGCTTTCCTGGAAAAACTGAAATGTATTGATAAATTGAACATTTCCCTCATGTCTTACAAAAATCATCTTGACAAAGTGTTCAGTCTCATTTAATGAGTTACATGATGAACAAGTTATGTACGGTTTCCCAAATGTAGGATGAGGTTTAAACAACAGTTGGAAAAATTGAAAAAAAGAAAAAAAAAAGAACAACTGATTTAGGGAATGCCACCAGGGACTAAGATGTAATGTCAGATTAGGTGCTTTCATGAAGAAATAAAGAAAAACTGTATTAAGTATTTTCACGAGGACATGCGAAAAAGCTTGGTACTTTTGACTTCCCTGAAAGTACTATGAGTAGGAATATGTTAAGTTGAAGTGCTGCCTGCTAACCAAGTTCATAATGTCCACTGTTTTTTTTATAGAATAATCACAAACATAAAATTTAATCAATTATAAATAATATACTTATGTATATGCCATTAACTAATCATTCATGGATTTAATTTAATATAGAATACTGTAGTAGTTGCCTCACCCTTATCTTACTCAAAACTCCCTTCTTTATTTTTATAGCAAAATGTAGAAGAAGTTGGGTGGTTTTGAAAAACTTCTTTGAAGAAATGATTGACATTTTTTGACAATAGAAAACATGAATTTTGCAACAAAAGCTATCGAGTTGGGGACCCTCATTCATGTGAGTGAGGATAAATCACAGCTTTCTGAGACAAAGTTCCCTCATTTAAAAATGAAAAGAGATCTTATCTACTGTGTAAAATTATCAAAGTACATAACATGCTCCAAGTTGTAAATCCCCAACCTCTTTCCCCCATCTGGGTTAGGTGTCTCTCTGTGTCCTTTTTCAGCGCCCTGTAACCAACTCCTTGTACAGTAGTCCATCTGTCTGATGAGCTTCCAACTCCTCTGTTCTTTATGGGAAGGGGAAGTGTCTCCCCGACATTGTGTGCCTGGTTCTTCTCCACATTACCTGAGCTAGACTAGGCTTTCAGTGATTGAGTGAGTGAATAAATGAATCAGAAAGACATTCAAGGTAACTCACTTTCATCTGAATGTATGTATTTTATATTGAACAGTACAGTTAATACAGAATGTTTCCATCATCACAGAACGTTTTATTTCTAGATGCAATAATGAACAGTTAACCAGACCTAGTTCTGGATGGAGAGAGGACTTTTTTTTTTTTTTTACAGGAATGGTGCAAGAATTACACATTCTGCTTGTCTAAATATGATTTAATAACCCTCTGAGAACGCTGCACATCCATCTGAATGTGACTTCCTTAAATACTTCACAGGATGCAAATCTTACCTGTTGATCATAAGTAGCAATAAATCATCTTCAGAGTGAGTGTTTGAGAAGCTTTTTATGTCTGTAAAGGGTAATGTGACCCAACCAAGATCTAGAACAAGTTGACTGGTAGTACAAACGTGACTGAGTGCTGAGGAAGCTTCCAGCTGATCTATTTGTGAGTAATTTTAAATCAAGAAGAAAGGTGGCCTAAAGCTTTGGTGTCCTTTTTTTTCCCTCAAGATTCTGGGGTTTTATAAATTGTCAAATATTTTAATAATGATCCTCAGGGGGACTTATTTAGCTAAGTGAGAGATACAAAACTGGTGATATCCCAGTTATGGAAGGAGATGCCAAAGTATTTTTCTAGAAGAGTCAGACACTGAACTTGATGGTCAAGTGTCATGCTAATGTTCATTTCTTTGCAGCAGTCAGAAAGATTCTCGCACAAATGAAAGAATGTGAGATCACTCAAAACTAATCTGGAATCTCTTGCAGTTTCTGAGGATATTGCTTCCAAGCTCTCTCCCCACTGCTCCCCACCCCACCCCCCAAACTCTTTTTCAGTACCTGTATCTCCACACAGTCCTGCCCTGGTTGACATTTAGAAGACAATACTAATTCAAAATAAATAGTTCGATAGCTCATTATTTGATTTTCTAAGACTTGAACTCGCAAAGCAGGAATGTGTATATTAATAAGAGTAAAACATTCTTCTAATTGGTTTTCCCATCCCGAGCTATACTGTTTTCTGTTTGACACTCAACTCATCTGCTATTTTCGCTGTTTGCTTCTGCATTCAAAACAAACTTTTATATAATTTTATTAAAGGAGAGAACCAGGTGGAGTGCAAGGATCCTGAGCTCACCTCATCCCACTGATACGCTCAGGCATCAGCTACACCTATACAGCTTACTCTGAAAATGACCCGAAGATGGACAGAACAGAACAGAACCTTCGAACGTAGTCCTAGAGAGAATTCCACATCGCAGAGGGCAGGAGGGGTGAGGATGTGGTTGGGAACCAAACCCCTGGTTGAAGGAACCACAAACAGAAGGGACCTCTCAAACACGGAGGAGAGAGGGGATCATACCCTGTACTGGGTACCACCCACCCTAGGGACCTGCACTGGGAAGAAAAGTCCCCACAGGTCTGGCTCTGAAAGCCAGTGGGGCTTAACCCTGGGAGAGTGGGAGAATGAAAGGAACTGAGTCCCTACCCTTAAAGAGCCAGCACACTAAATAACCCACAACACAGCACAGAAGCAGCAGTTTGAAAAGCACCTGGGGTATATGTGAAGGAGATCTACTGACCAATATTAGAATGAGTGCTGGAGGGATAGGGATCTGCAGGAGATTTTTCCAGAAACAAAAGTGCTGGCAGGTGCCGTTTTTTCCCCTCCCCTACCCCAGAGAGCCAGACACTTACAGGAGCCAGCTAACAATCTTCACCTATCTTGCTGGCATCCTGTGCCTCCCCCACATACCCCCTGACCCACCCACCTCTTCTGGCATCCCACGGAACAAGTTCCCACTCCACCACAACTGGCAAGCAGCCCTTACTAGGACCAGCGCCACTTCCAAAGTAACTCCTGCCCCCTGAGTGGAAGGGAGTTAACACACCAGCACATCTGCAGTTCCTGCAGCTGGGCCTCTTAGCTAGCTGTGCAGGGAGCAAAGCCTGCACTTTAGTGCACCTAAAACTGTGGCACACAAGCTAATTTCAGATGGCTGGGCTGACTGCCAGCTCTGCCCACCAACCAGCCTTGGCAACTACAGCCAGCCCTCTCACTAGCACAGAGTGCAAACCCTGCCCAGTGTGTCCACAGCAGGCAAAGCAGTCATAGCTCGGCCACAACAGGAAGACACACACAGTTCACACAGGGAACACCCCTATACTGCGTGGTCCTGGTGACCAGGGGGATCGTACTATAGGGCACCACAAAACTTCTACATAAGATCATTACTTTCCTTTTTTTCATGTTTATTCACTTTTTAAAACATTTTTAAATTCAATTTGCCCACATATAGTATAACACCCAGTCCCCATCTCATCTGTGCCCTCCTTAATGCCCGTCACCCAGTTACCCACCCACCCCCAACCGTTCTGCAACCCTTTGTTTTCTGGAGTTAGGAGTCTCTCATCGTTTGTCTTCTCTCTAATTTTTCCTCACTCAGTTTCCTTCATTTCCCTTATGGTCCCTTTCACTATTTCTTATATTCCACATATAAGTGAAACCATATGATAACTGTTTTTCTCTGACTGACTTATTTCACTCAGTGTAATACCCTCCAGTTCCATCCATGTCAAAGTAAATGGTAGGTATTCATCCTTTCTGGTGGCTGAGTAATATTCAATTGTGTGTGTGTGTGTGTGTGTGTGTGTGTGTATACACATATGTATATACCACATCTTTTTTTTTTAATTTTTATTTATTTATGATAGTCACACAGAGAGAGAGAGAGGCAGAGACACAGGCAGAGGGAGAAGCAGGCTCCATGCACCGGGAGCCCGACGTGGGATTCGATCCCGGGTCTCCAGGATCGCGCCCTGGGCCAAAGGCAGGCGCCAAACTGCTGCGCCACCCAGGGATCCCTATATACCACATCTTCTTTATCCATTCATCTGTTGAAGGACATCGTGGCTTCTTCCACAGTCGGGCTATTGTGGATATTGCTGCTATGAATACTGGGGTGCAGGCATCCCATCATATCACTACATCTGTATCTTTGGAGTAAATAGTAGTACAATTGCTGGGTCATAGGGTAGCTCTATTTTTAACTTCTTAAGGAACCCGCACACAGTTTTCCAGAGTGGCTGTACCACTTTGCATTCCCACCAACAGTTAAGACGGTTCCCCTTTCTCCACATCCTCACCAACGTTTGTTGTTTCCTGTCTTGTTAATTGTAGCCATTCTCACCAGTGTAAAGTAGTATCTCATTGTGGTTTTGATTTGTATTTCCCTGATGGCAAGTGATGTGGAGCACTTTTTCATGTGCTTGTTGACCATGTGTAGATCTTCTTTAGAGAAGTGCCTATTCATGTCTTCAGCCCATTTCATGACTAGATTGTTTCTTGGGTGTTGAATTTGATAAGTTCTTTATAGACCCGGGATACTAGCCCGTTATCTGATATGTCATTTTTATTTTTATTTTTATTTTTTTTTTGATATGTCATTTTTAAATATCTCCTCCCATCTCCCATTCCACAGATTGCCTTTTAGTTTTGTTGACTGTTTCCTTTGCTATGCAAAAGCTCTTTATCTTGATGAAGTCCCAATATTTCATTTTTGCTTTTGTTTCCCTTACTTCACAGATGTATCTTACGAAGTCATTGCTGTGGCCAGGTTTAAAAATGTTGTTACCTGTGTTCTCCTCTAGGATTTTGATGGATTCTTGTCTCACATTTAGATCTTTCATTTTGAGTTTATCCTTGTGTATGGTGTAAGAGAATGGTCTAGTTTCATTCTTCTGCACGTAGCTGTCCAATTCTCCAAGAACCATTTATTGAAGAGACTCTCTTTTTTCCATTGGATATTCTTTCTTACTTTGTCAAAGATTAGTTGACCATAGAGTTGAGGGTCCATTTCTGGATTTTCCATTCTGTTCCAATGATCTATGTGTCTTTTTTTGTGCCAGTATCATATTATCTTGATGATCATAGCTTTGTAATAAAGCTTGAAGCCAGAGGTGATGCCTCTAGCTTTGGTTTTCTTTTTCAACATTCCTCTGGCTATTCAGGATCTTTTCTGGTTCCATACAAATCTTAAGATTATTTGTTCCAACTCTGTGAAGAAAGTTCATGGTATTTTGATAGGGATTGCATTGAATCTGTAAATTGCTCTGGGGGGCATAGGCTTTCACAAAATTAATTCTTCCAATCCATGAGCATGGAATGCTTTTCTATCTCTTTGTGTCTTCCTCAATTTCTTTCAGAAGTGTTCTGTAGTTTTTAGAGTATAGATCTTTTACCTTTTTGGTTAGGTTTATTCCTAGGTATCTCATGGTTTGCGGTGCAATTGTAAATGGGATTGACTCCTTAATTTCTGTTTCTTCAGTCTCATTCTTAGTGTAGAAAAACAAAACTGATTTATGTGCATTGATTTTGTATCCTGCCATGTTGCTAAATTGCTATATGAGTTCTAGCAATTTTGGGGTGGAGTCTTTTGGGTTTTCTATATACAGTATCATGTCATCTGCAAAGAGGGAGCGTTTGACTTCTTTGACAATTTGAATGCCTTTTATTTCTTTTTGTTGTCTGATTGCTGAGGCTAGGACTTCTAGTACTATATTGAACAAGAGTTGTGAGAGTGGATATCCCTAAGATCATTACTTTCAAGATCAGGAGACATAGTTGACTACCTAATACATAAAAACAAACAGAGAGAGTTGAGAAAAATGAGGAGACAGAGGAATATGTTCCAAATAAAGAACAAAACAAAATCAGAGTAAAAAAATCTAAATGAAATAGAGATAAACAATATGCCTGATAAAGAGTTCAAAGTAATGATCATAAAGACACTGGACTTGAGGAAAGAGTAGATGGGCTCTATGAGTAACTCAGCAAAGACACAGAAATATAAAAAATACCAGCAATGGTGAAGAATTCAATAACTGAAATGAAAAAAATACACATAGAGGGAAACAATAGCAGATTAAAGAATACAGAAGAATGGATCAGCAATCTAGAATACAAGGTAATGGAAAGCAACCAAGCTGAACAGTAAAAGGAAAAAAAAGAATAATGATAAATGAGAATAGGTTAAGGGAACTCTGTAACATAATTAAGCATAATAACATTCACTTTATAGGATCCCAGAAGGAGAAGAAAGAGAAGGGGACAGAAAGCTTATTTAAAGAAATAATACCGAACATTTCCTAATCTGAAGAAGGAAACAGACATGCAGATTCAGGAATCACAGAGAACCCTAACAAGATTAACCTAAGGAGGTCCATACCAAAACACATAATAATCAAAATGGCAAAGAGTAATGATAAAGAGAGTTTTAAAATTATTGAAAGGAAACAATTACATACAAGGGAAACCCCATAAGGTTGTCAACTGATTTTTCAGGAAAAACTTTGCAGATTACAAGAGAGCGTCAGGGAATATTCAAAGTGCTGAAAAGAAAAAACCTACAAGGATACTCTATCCAGCAAGGTTGTCATTTAAAATTGAAGGAAAGATAAAGAGTTTTCCAGACAAACAAAACTTAAAGGAATATATTACCACTAAACCCGCCTTACAAGGAATGTTAAAGTGGGTCATTTAAGTGGAAAGAAAAGGCCATACTAAAAGTACAAAAATTATAAAAGGAAAAAATTTCACAGGTAAAAACAAACATATTGTAAAGGTAGTAGATTATTATGGATAAAGCCACTAGAGAGGTTAGAATACAAAAGTAATCAAATCAATTGTATCTACAAAATTAGTCAAGGGATACAAAAAATAAAAACATGTAAACTATTGCATCATATACATAAAACATGGAGGAAAGAGTAAAAATTTAGGCCTTTAGAAAGTGTTTAAGGGCAGCCCATGTGGCTCAGCAGTTTAGTGCTGCCTTTAGCCCAGGGCCTGATCCTGGAGACCCAGGATCTAGTCCCACATCAGGCTCCCTGCATAGAGCCTGCTTCTCCCTCTGCCTGTGCCTGTGCCTCTCTCTCTCTCTATCTCTCTCTGTCTCTCATGAATAAATAAATAAAATCTTTTAAAAAAAAAAAGTGTTCAAACTTAAGTGACCATCAGTTTACATAGAATGTTAAATACGAACCCAGTGGTAACCACAAATCAGACACGTATAATAGATACACAAAACTAGAGAAAGAAATCCAAATATAACACTAACGAAAGCCATCAAACCACAGGGGAAGAGAGTAAGTGAAGAACAAAGGAAGAGAGAAGCCTGACAAAAACAACCAGAAAACAATACACAAAATGCCAATAAGTACATATGCATCAATGATTATTTTCAATGTAAATGGATTAAATGCTCCAATCAAAAGATGCAGGATGACTGAATGGATAAAATGAAGACCTATCTATATACTGCTTAGAAAAGACTTCCTTCAGACTGAGAGATACATACAGACTAAATAAAAGTAAAATGTAAGGAAAAAAATATTCCATGCAAATGCAAGCCAACAACAACAAAAACCACAGTAGGTATGCTTATATCAGATGAAACAGACTTTAAAACAAAGACTGTAACAAGAGACAAAGAAGGGCATCATATAATAATAAAGGGATAAATCCAAAAAGAGGGTATAACAATTGTCAATATCTATGCATCCAATATAACAGCACCTAAATATATAAAGCAAATCTTAACAGACAAATAAAAGTAGAAGTAGATCAAATATAGTAGTATATCCAATCAGGAATTATTATCCAAAATATATAAAGAACTTATAGAACTCAACACCACAACAAACAATCCTATTGAAAATGGGCAGAGAACCTAAACAGACATAATAATGGCATAATAATTTTATCCTACCAGGTCCCGCTCCTTCACTAAAAGAACTAAGGAAGGTTTTGCTTGTTACAGATTTGCATTTAGGAAGCACTCCCTGCATACCATGTGGGGAAAGGGTCAGAGGGAGCAAGGACACTTTCAAGGAGACCCTTGGGGGTGGGGGGCTCATAAGCCTGGGGAAGGATAACAGAAGTCTGGAGGAGGTTTGGCAGCAAGAGGGTTGAAAAGAAACAAGTGCAAACGTGTGAGGTGTAAACATAAATACATAAAACCCCCAAACTGCTTATGAATTGAGTGATACTTTTAAGTGTTTGTGTTTATTATGCCTGCATCCTTGCACATTGGAAAAAATAGTCAAATGCTTTGTGGTATTTTGAGTCCTCTGAGCTGCAGCTGCCAAGATGGGATTTTTATTAGGGGGAGGCACCCCTGGAGTTTTATTAGGGGGAAGGCCTGAGGAGGGCCAGGTGCCTGGGGGAGCTGTGATCTGCAGTGCAAGTATGGCCCTGGGGGGGGTGGGAGGGGAGGAGAGAGTTCCAGTAGCTTCCCCACCATTTAGCAGGGTTCTAGGGCTCATTCCTCAAATAGCAGTTGCCCTTTTAAGTTGCAGCTTTTTTTTCTGTGCCTCAGGGCAGAAATATCTGTTCCTGAGCTCTCAGGGCCATCCCTCCCAATTGCAGCTGGTAGTGTGAAGGGTGGGGGTTCCCTTCCTGACCACTTCTCCAACTGTCTTTCTGTTCTCTATGTGGTCTCTCTCTCTTGCTGTGCAGAAGACATTCAGCCAGCCCTCGGTTCTTTAGGAGCAATTTCTCTATAAACAGATACAGATTTTTGCATTCTGTGGAAGAGGTGAGTTGAGGATCTTCCTACGTCTCCATCTTGGACCAGAACACAAAAGGGGTCCTTAAAAAAAAAAGAAAGAAAGAAAAAAGAAATTGCTTGGAAAAACCTGTTTTGAACTCCTTAAAATCATGACATGAAGGCCAAACTCGGGCTTTTCCACATTATTTCTCCCCAAAGAACGTGCTCAAGTGTGTGATTTGAATGAAAGATTTGGGCAATGAGAAAATCACAATATGAAATGGAAACATATTCTGTTTCCGAATTCTGTTTCTTCAAATACCGGTTCTTGATTTAAGCAATAAGCGTTCCTCAAGAGGAAAATTCAGAGAAAAGGATTGTCTGTATCTTTTGTACTCTAGCCAAGGTTTGGGGAAGAAAATGGAAATGGACCCAGAAATGCAAACCTGAAATGAGCAGTTTCCTCTGGGATAAAGTGTTTGGAGAGAAAGCTCTAGATGGGACAGGCTTCCTTACCTGAACTGATGGCCTACATGGTGCCTCAAGAGGAGATGGAAATTTGGATTTGAATATTAAATATCCTACAGTTTAACAATTTAATTTTTACACAATATTGTTCAGGCCAAACTCTTCAGCCAAAATTTGCATCCTTTGTGTTATTAGCTCTTCTCCCTTTGCTCCCAATTATGCTTTTACCACTCACTTTGTCTCAGGGCCTGCTCAACTCCTGACTTCTTGGGTTCTGGCTCCTGCTCTAAATGCTACGTGTGCCTTTGACCTTAATGAAAATTTTCTCCAAAAATAAGAGGTGAAATAGGTTATCAAGTTTTCCAGCTCTTAAAAAAAAAAAAAAAAAAAAAAAAGTTTTCCAGCTCTTGATCCTCCTATGCCCAGACCTCCAATGCTACCACTGGACCTCTAGCCCAGGCCCCAAGGACAAGTAGACAGGGCTTTGTGCCAGCAGGAAGTGACAGCTTCCAGAATACCCCGGGGCCTTTGTACAAGCATAACTTATTATCTTGCTGGCAGAAAAGTGAGGTAAATAAGAACTTAGAGGACCAACAAAAACTGAAGGCTGTCAAGACTAAAGCAAGCTCAGACATCATGGAGCCTTGGCCCAAACTTGACGCCAAAAAGGGAGTGCTGAGGTCACACCCTAGATATCTTGGTTGGCATCACAAAGCTCCCAAAAGAGCCAGTGGTTTAGATTCTTCCCTTCACTCTGGGCCAGAAGTTCTCCATTCCAAGGAGGAAGTACAGCAGAAAGGAGGAGGGGACCTCAGAGCAGAACCAACTCCTGGACTCTGATTTATGGGCACGACTGCTAGACTTGGGCATGTGACAATAGATCACTGTTCTTGTATTTGCTGACGCAGCTTTGAAGCCTCATCCCCACCTCCAGGCTCTTAGCCAGGGCTCAGTATGGAAGAGACAAAGTAATAATAATGGGGACTGATTGTGGAGGAATATGTCAGTGAGTGTGACATTCACACTCACTGTTTTGGGGGGGGTTGAACTGCAAAAAATGGAATATCAAAAGTAGCAGTTGTCAGAATTCTTTTCCCTAATCCCCACGTACTCCTGCAAAGTTTTATAATAAATGTCAATTACCCAGTAGGAGAGGAGAGAGTCCAGAGCCATCACCAGACATCTGGCTTTGGAAGCACCTTTGCCAAAGAGAACACAACCTGTGCAACTGAATCTGAGCAGCCTTCATTCTTGGTGGCCTTGAGCATCCTTGCACCCAAAGACAGAAATCAATTCACTGTTTTACTGTATGGTTTATTTATATTGTTGCAGAAAACATTTTGACTACGACTTTCTAGATATCCCTCTTTTACGACCAACAGTCCCACTGAAATGTGAAATATACCTAAAATTAACAAAGGTAATATCTCATCCCACCTCTCTGATTTCATTTAGGCTTGAAGAAGGGGGGTGACATCATACAGAGGACAAAGGAGAGGAGCAGAGAGACCTGAGTTTGCTCCCAGCTCTATGCCTGCAACGTCGCTCATTTGTGACCTGAAGTGCAGCCACAACAGTTGTCGCAGTCTTAGACAGAGTTGTCTTTTTTTTTTTTTAAGATTTTATTTATTTATTCATGAGATACATTGAGAGAAGCAGAGACATAGGCAGAGGGAGAAGCAGGCTCCCTATGGGGAGCCTGATGTGGGACTCAATCCCAGGACCCTGGAGATCACACCCTGAGCCGAAGGCAGATGGTCCACTGCTGAGCCACCCAGATGTCCCCAGAGTTGTCTTTTGAATGCTGGAGTAGAATCAGGTCCTCTCCAATGGCCCTGGCAGCCCTGACACTACTGCTGAACTCAAGCTGACCTCTGAGACAGACTCATGGGACTTACCTTCAAGTTTTCATTCTTCTAATGATATGTGGATGACAAGGGGCTGAAGTGTGGGGAAGATACCTTGGAAATTTCCCCATAGAGACATCGAAGGAAAGAGTCCAGAGTCTTTTTGCCCCATTTCTGCCTACTATTCCTTATTTCTCAGGATAAGAAATACAGTTTTTGAGAATATCTTCCAAAATAGTGTGGCGTTCTCCTTCTCCTCTACCCCTGGAGGTTCCACTGAGTAAGAAAGTTCTGAAGAGATGTGGGAATCTGGTCAAGCACTCCCTTGGGCAGCACTCACCAGAAGGAGGATCCAAGAGTTTGCTGACAGCCAGCTGGGGGTCCATTTTGAAGCATCTGCAGATACTCTAGAGAAATTGTGCTTTTACAATGAGGAAAAGCTGCACATTTACAAAAACATACATTTCCTGACCCATTGCAGACACCACAGTCCCTTCTCACCAGTCATTCTTCAAAAATGTGAAGTATACCATAACAGCAATAGTGCTTCCATTTAAACTTCTGAGGCAGTATTTTCAAGATCCTTGGAAGCTAAATTGACAACCACAGTCAGCCTATGACTTCTTTTAATAAAATTAATGGTTATGTTGCTGTTTCATATCTATTTCTGAGTAGCAATTCACCCCGAAACTTAGTGCTTGAAACAATGACGTATTATTTCTCATGGTTCTGTGGGTTGATGGGAAGGTTTTTCTGTTCGGGTCATCTGGGCTCACTCATTTTTGCTGCATTCTCTGGAAGGAGTCCCTGACTCCTTCCCTAATGTCTGGCAGTTGGCCCTGGCTGTTGACTGGGGGCCTTGGTTCTCTTCTGAGAGGCCTCTTATCTTCTAGTAGTCTAGACTGGTTTCCTTACCTGGTGGTTTCAGGGCAGCACTTCAAGGGAACAAAGTAGAAGCCACAGGCTTCTTATAGCTTAACCTCAGAATAATGTGACACTATTTCTGTCACATCCATTGGTCAAAGTAAGATGTCCAGATCACAGTTAGGTGGTGGGGAAATAGACTATCTCTTGATGGGAGGCACAGCAAAGTCAACGAGGTGTGTGCAGGAATTGGAGGGCTGGCTGCTGTTCTCTTCACCTCCACCTACCACAGATAACTTTTAAAGTGATTTTTAAAACTAAAACATGAGACACCTGGATGGCTCAGTAGTTGAGCATCTGCCTTTGGCTCAGGGGTCTGGGGATTGAGTCCCTCATTGGGCTCCCTGCAAGGATCCTGCTTCTCCCTCTGCCTGTGTCTTTGCCTCTCTCTCTGTATGTCTGTCATGAATAAATAAATAAAATCTTAAAACAATAAAAGTAAAACATTATAACTATAATGTTAGTTATAACATTATAACTAACTATGGGAAAGTGGAATGCATCAATAATTATAAATAAGGAAATAAAAATCACCCTTAATCCCACCACTCCTAGAGAACGATTGCTAATACCATCACTTCATGTATGCCCAGCATTTTTTTATATCAGGTAAAAAAAATACAGACTTGTTTTGTTCCCTGATTTTTATAATCCAACGGTATGTCCTAAACATTTTCTCATACTGTACCTAATATCTCTTAATCAATGTGGCATAATTTGTTTACATATTTTGTATATTTTTACTGACATAAGTAATCATGTAGTGAACTTTTTCATATAAATCTTTGTGCATATCTCTGATTTTTTCCTTAAGGTTAAGTTCGTAGAGTTGTTGAGTCAAAAGATATGTATTTTAAAACTTTGAGATATTTTGCTGAATGACCTCCCATAAAAAATTTAAGATTATTTTATGTTCTCAGCAGAGGAATATAAGGAATCCCCATTTTCCCTTTTTCTTTAACCCTGGTGAATCTGAGAGATAAAACTGATATTCGTAGCTATATCGATTTGTAGATCATTGTCAATGATGTTGAACATTTTTCCCATTTTTATCAGCCACTTGTTTTCTCTCACCAACTCAGTGGACTGCCTGTCTCTCCCTCTGGAAATATCAAGAAGAAAAAATGGAGGAGAAGGAGTTTTAAGGAAAGACCTTTCTTTAATTATCATTATATTGGTCTCTTTCTCCTACAGACAAGTAGTTTACTGTAAATGTGAGTGCTTAAATGTGAAAAAAAATAACTATGTCTCACGAGTCAAAGAGTCCAAGTCCTGTGGGTGAGGGAAAGAAAGGGAGAGAAGGAAGGAAGGAAGAGGAGAGAGGCAGGGGGGAAACAGAAGAAAGGGGAAAAAAGTTATATGCTCAAGAGCAGGTAGAGGAGAGGTGGAGAAAGAAAGCTAGAATTGATTTTATGAGCAGAGATAGATCAGGGAGGTTTAGAAAATGACTATTGGCTGGATTTTGGTGTAGAGCCGAATGAGGAGAACATGCGGTATAAGAGCCAGGGAGATTGGGCAATCCATTACTTGAAATAGTGCGCTACTGCATTTGGGGTATGCCAGGGCTGACCCTTTCACACCAAAACTCAGCGATTGTCCTTAAAAAATTAACAGAAATATCCTCATGGCATATACCATGAATAGCATGGTATATTTCAACAGCATGAGAAACTCTAGCTTGGCTCTCAAGTTGAAGCAAGATAGAAGCAGATAGAAAGGTAGGATAAATTCTTAGGCCAACATTCATCCACTCATTCATTCAACCAGCCAACCAACCACCACTAACATGTGCCGTGTGCCAGATACTGTGGGGGTGCTGGAGCCATAGAGCAGCATTGAGAAATGATTCCTGCTCCCAAGCAACTTAAAATCTAGTAAAGCATCAGATTTTAGGGAAGAGAAACATGTAGGCGGGGTCTGATGTCCACCATTATGATGTTCATCATAATTACTGATGTCTAATTATTCAAACTCTGAACCTCTGGTGTATCCACTATTCTCTTCTCTGGACCCTCTTCTTTCATTATTCCCTCCCCAGTGTCCCTTTCTGCAATCATCTCCACCCAGGATCTCTATCTCTCACCTCCACTTTTATCCACGCCCAACAGTTGAGTCTGTTAGCCTAACTTTACCACAACTGACTTTACAACAAACACCAAGAACATACTATTGTCTATTAGACATTTCCAGCAACCAAAGGATCTGGACAGTCCAAATACTGATCCTTCGGACAAATAAATTCACTGAGCCACTCAGGGATACACTTTTTGGATACACTGGAATGCAAATTTTCTTCTTATAACCGACTTGCTCCTGATTGGAAGCTTGATGAGTGAAGAGGTTTTATGGTTTCACAGGCTAATTGAAAGCATCAACTCATCAAGTTTTATAGAACCATTTTTTTTCTCAGCTTGATAATACAGAACTGTGCAGTCTTAATCAGGTGCCTCTGTAACCCTTGACCAATTCCAAGATCATTTTTGAGGGATGTATTGCCCTATCTCCAAACAAATCTGTGACTAATCTTTATTCGGAGTGGGTCAGTCTCTCAATATTTTTTTTAAGTTTTTACTTAAATTCCAGTTAGTAACACAGTGAAATATTAGTTTCAAGTGTGTACAATTTAGTGATTCAAGACTTACATACAAACCCAGTGCTCATCACAAGTTCACTCCTTAATCTCTATCACCTATTTAACCCATCTCCCGCTCCGCCTCCCCTCTGGTAACCATCAGTTTGTTCTCTATAGTTAGGAGTCTGTTTCTTGGTTTGCCTCTCCCTCTCTTTTTTCCCCTGTGCTCATGTTTTTCCAAATTCCACATGTAAGTGAAATCATATGGTATTTGTCTTTCTCTGACTTATTTCACTTAGTGTTACACTCTCCAGCTCCATCCTTGTTACTGCAAATGGCGAGGTTTCATTCCTTTTTATGGCTGAATAATATTCCTCTGTGTGTGTGTGTGTGTGTGTGTGTGTGTGTATGTGTACACATACCATATCTGAATTCATTTATCTGTCGATGGACACTTAGGCTGCTTCCATAATTTGGCTGTTGTAGATAATTATTCAACCCTTGGGATGCATGGATCCCTTTGAATTAGTGTTTTGGCATTCTTTGGGTAAATACCTAACAGTACAATTGCTGGATTGTAGGGTTGTTCTCTTTTGAACTTTTTGAGGAACCTCCATACTATTTTACAGAGCCAGCCTCTCAATTTTCATCTGCATTTCAGTTTTGTTTGTTTGTTTAGTAGGTTCCACGCCCACCATGGAGCCTAACGCTGGGCTTGAACTCACGACCCTGAGATCAAGACCTGAGATCAAACATTGGACACTCAACCAACTGAGCCACCCAAACACCCCTGCATTTCAGTTTTTACATCCAATATCAACCTGACTGGTTTTCCATGTACTATCTAAAGTATATGAATCCACAAGGTGAAATAACACCATTTCCATGCCTCATAAGAGAGCTCTCCACCTCTAGCCAAAACCAGCTAGAGACTTGTGTTTGAGAGACCTGCAAACTTCCTGTGGCTATTGGTTTTTCTGGTTTTCTACTATTTTTTTTCAGATGCACCATGAGTTTTTAAAAATTAAACACACTCAAGTGCAATTTATAAACTGTAAACACGCACAGATAGATTTACTATAAAACAGATAAACCTAGAAATGTTAAAGAATGAGAAAAAATTAATAAAAAGAGAAGCTCTATTGTTTCCTTCTTTTAATACATGGATTATTTTGTGCATGTCTACACTCCACATGGAAAACCTCTGCTCCCATGTCCAAGGGAAGTCATAGGGAAAGAGTGCTGTGCCTTAGCTCAGCCTCCTAGATGACCCTGTCAACCCTTGCACCATCTTTCCTGCCTTTACTTTTCTTAATTGCCCAGTTACGTTTACTGAGATTTTAAGTTCCACTTTTTCAGCCTCTGCTCTATGCTATCAAATTTTCAAACTCTATTTACATACTAAAAAATAAAATAATATAAAATGAAAAGTAATCAGTGGAGAATTGGATGGCAGAGGAGATAAAAATTGTAAAAAAAAAAAAAACAAAAAAACAAAAAAACCTTGCCTCCACATTTGAGTCATCAGGAAAAGAGTGTTCTCTTAAGAAGAGGATAGCTCCAAGGAGAGAAGAATGTTAAGATTCCACTTAGTTTATCTACAAATTTTGGAGGGACAAAAACCTTTCTTCTTTGTGTAGGAGCTACTGAATATTTTCAAGGAAGCTGAAGTGGAAGCTCTAACAAGCAGTAGTTCATCCCTGGCAACATCTTAATAGCATAAGCAGTGACTGCCAAGGGCAGAGAGGAAGGCAAGAAGCAGGGAGCATTGTCTACAGAGAATATAAAGGCAAGAATAAATCTGAGTAGGGGATCCCTGGGTGGCTCAGCAGTTTAGCGTCTGCCTTTGACCCAAGGTGTGATCCGGGGGTCCAGGGATCAAGTCCTGCATCAGGCTCCCTCCATGGAGCCTGCTTCTCCCTCTGCCTGTGTCTCTGCCTCTCTCTCTCTCTCTCTCTCTCTCTCTGTGTGTGTGTGTATGTGTGTGCGTGTCTCATGAATAAATAAATAAAATCTTAAAAAAATAAATCTGAGTAAAAGTCTATTCAATTTTTATTAACATCATACACAGGAAATTCTAAATAATGTCAATGGTGATATACTCCCACAAAACATTGTGTGTTAGTCTAAAAAATTGCTGTGATTACTGTTGAGTTTTAATAATATTTATGCAAGCTTAAAATTAGTGCATTTTATTTTCTTATTCTTTAATAAGCAGTGTATTCCTCATGGAAGTTAATTCAGAGAATTTCCAGTTATATGAGTAGCCTTACATATTCAGCCTCAGCTATTAACCTTCATTTTTTTTTTAAATCAAAATATAGTTGATGCACAATGTTACATTAGTTTCAGGTGATTTTACAAGTCTGTATGTTATACTATATTCGCAGGTGTAGCTACCCTCTGTCACCATACAACGTTTTGTTTCTCTTGCCGTTGACTATATTCCCCGTGCTGTATTTTTGTTCCTGTGACTTATTCATCCCATTGTTGGAAACCTGCATCTCCTTCTCTTCTTCACCATTTTTCTCATCCTTGCCTTCCCCTCTCCTCTAGCAACCATCTGTTTTCTGTATTTCTGGGTCTATTTCTGCCTTTTGTTTGTTCATTGGTTGATTCATTTTTTTTAGCTTTTTTTTTTAGATTCTACATGTAAGCAAAATCATATGATATTTGTCTTTTTCTGACTTGACTTGTTTCAATTAGCATTATACCCTCTAGATCCATCCATGTTGTCACAAATGGCAAGATATCATCCTTTTTTATGGCCAAGTAATATTCCATAATATATATATAATATATACATATATATTTATTTATACATATATATATACACACATATTACACACACATACACCCCATATCTTCCTTATCCATTCATTTATTGAGGGATGCTTGGCCTGTGTCCATATTTTGTCTACTGTAAATAATCCTTCAATAAGCATAGGGATGCATATATCTTTTCAAATTAGTATTTTTATTGCCTTTGGGTAAATATACAATAGTGGAATTACTGGATTTTACAGTATTTCTATTTTTAATTTTTTGAGGCACCTCCACAGTGGCTGTCCCAATTTAACATTTCCACCAGCAGTACACAAGGATTCCCTTTTCTTTACCTCCTTGCCAACACTTATTATTTCTTGTTTTTTTGAGTCTAACCATTCTGACAGGTGTGAGATGATTTTTCATTGTGGTTTTGACTTACATTTACCTGGAGATTACTGATGTTGAGCATCTTTTCATGAGTCTATTGGCCATCAGCGTTCCTGTGGAAAATGTCTTTTCAGATCCTCTGCCTATGTTTTTTTGAATTACTTGTTTTTTTTGGATATATCAGATGTATCATTTGCAAAGATCTTCTCCTATTAAGTAGGTTGCCTTTTTGTTTTGTTCTCCTTCACTGTGTAAAAGCTTTTTATTTTGATGTAGTCCCAATAATTTATTTTTGCCTTTGTTTCTCTTGCCTAAAGAGACATGTCTAGAAAAATGTTGCTAAAGCCAATGTCAAAAAGATTACTGCCTATGTTTTCTTCTAGAAGTTTCATGATTTCAGGTCTCACTCTAGCCCATTTGAGTTTGTTTTCATGTATGGTGTTAGAAAGTGGTTCAGTTTCATTCTTTTACATGTAGCTGTCCAGTTTTCCCAACACCATTTATTAAAGAGACTTTTTCATTTTATATTCTTGCCTCCTATGTCATAAATAAATTGAGCAGATAAGCATAGGTTTATTTCTGGGCTCTCTATTGTGACCTATTGACCTATGCATCTATTTTTATGTCAGTACCATAGTGTTTTGATTATTATAGCTTTGTAGTATATTTGAAATCTAGAATTGTGCTACTTCCAGTTCTTCTTCCTCAATATTGCTTTGGCTATTCAGGGTCTTTTGTGGTTCTATACAAATTTTAGTATTATTCTAGTTCTACAAAAAAAAAAACTGTTGGTATTTTAACGGGGACTGCATTGAATCTGTAGGTTGCTTTGGGTAGTATGGACGTTTTGACAATATTAATTCATGATCCTGGAATATCTTTCCATTTGTGTTGTTCTCAATTAACTTCATCAATGTTTTATGCTTTTCAGGTTGTAGGTCTTTCACCTCCTTGGTTAAATGTATTGCTAGGTATTTTATTCTTTTTGTTGCAGTTATAAATAGAATTGTTTTCCTGATTTCTCTTTCTGCTACTTGTTACTAGTATATAGAAATGCAACTGATTTCTGTGTGTTAATTTTGTGTCTCGCAACTTAACTGAATTTATTTATTGCTTCTAAGTTTTCTGGTGGAGTCTTCAGAGTTTTCTGTGTATAGTATCATGTCAGCTGCTAATAGTAACAGTTTAGCTTCTTCCTTACCAATTTGGATGCTTTTTACTTTGAGTGTGTGTGTGTACGAGTGTGTGTGTGTACGACTGCTATGGCTAGGACTTCCAGTATTATGTTGAATAAAAGTGGTGAGGATGGACATCCTTGTCTTGTTTCTGGTCTTAGAGGGGAAGTCCTCAGTCTTTCAACATTAAGTATGTTAGGTGTGGGTTTGTCAAATATGGCCTTTGTTATATTGAGTTATCTTCACTCTAAATTCACCTTGTTGAGAATTCTTATCATGAATGGATATTGTACTTTGTCAGATGCTTTTTCTGCATAAATGATCATATGGTTTTTATCCTTTCTCTTGTTAATGTGGTGTATCATGTTGGTTTGTGAATACTGAACCAACTGTGTATCCTTGGAGTAAGTCCCACTTGATTATGATGAATTATTTTTTAATGTATTGCTGAATGTGGTTTGCTAAGATTTTATTGAGGATTTTTTTTTGCATCTATGTTTATCAGGATATTGGCCTGTGGTTTCCTTTTTTCTGTAATGTCTTTATCTGGTTTTGGTATAAGAGTCATGCTGACCTCATAGAATGTGTTTGGAAGCCTTCCTTCCTCTTCTATCTTTTGGAATGGTTTGAGGAAAATAGGAATTTGCCTGTGAAGCCATCTGGCCCTGCACTTTTGTTTGTTGTGATTAATGATTCAATTCAATTTCATTAGCAGTTATCAATGTAATCAAATTTTCTATTTCTTCCTAATTCAGTTTTAAAAGATTGCATGTTTCTAGGAATTTATCCATTTTTTTCCTAGGCAGTTCAATTTATGGGCATATAATTTTTCTTAGTACTCTCTCATTATCCTTTGTATTTCTGTGATATCAGTTGTTACTTCTCCTCTTTCATTTCTGATTTTATTTATTTAGGTCCCCTCTCTCCTTTTTTTTTTAATGAGTATGGCTAAAGGCTAAGCCATGTCATGTATTTTTTCAAAGAACCAGCTCCTTAAAAAAATATTTATGTATTTATTTGAGAGAGAGAACATGAGGGTGAGGGGCAGAGGGAAAGGGAGAAGCAGACACTCTGCTGAGTGGGGAACCCAGCACAGGGCTTAGTCTCATGACCCATGAGATCACAACCTGAGCCAAAACTAAGAGTCAGAGGCTTAACCAACTGAGCCACCCAAGTGCCCTTCAAAGGGTTTTAATGTCATTAACCTCTTCTATTTTTTAATCTCTATTTCATTTATTTCTATTCTATCTTTATTATTGTCTTCCATTTACTAACCTTGGGGTTTGTGATATGACTTCATTTCAATTTTTTAAAAGATTTTATTTATTTATTCATGAGGGACGCACAGAGAGAGGCAGAGACACAGGCAGAGGGAGAAGCAGGCTCCGTGTAGGGAGCCCGATGTGGGACTCAATGCCTCAACCAGGATCACACCCTGAGCTGAAGGCAGACACTCAACTGCTGAGCCACTCAGGTGTCTCTCATTTCAATTTTTAAAGTAAGTTCATAACACTTCAGAAACATTCAAGTTTGTTTTTGTGTCTACAACTCCTATCCTGCTATGTATTCCTGCAGTTAAACAGTTTAATCTAAGTAAGAAATGATAGCCCAGTGAGTAAAAGGATAATTAACAGTATTTAAATTACACCAATTTGGTCACTCTATATGATTATGTAGGGTTTAATTGTGCTTAAAATTTTAAACTCAAAGAGTGCACAAGCTATATTTTTTTGTTTGGTTAAGTGCAAATTTTAATTCACACAAAAATATTATGCTGAATTTAATCAATAGCTTTCAAATTGACATTTGTTCTTTTAAAGTTTTGTTTGTTTTAAAACTAGAGAATGAATCAAGAAATGATTATTACTGACCATTACATAACTATCGCCGGAACTAATTTTATTATGCGAAGGAGAGGAGTCTTAGGGTGATCCCCTCTGGGTGTCACGTACACCAGGCATGCTGCTGACCACAAGTGTTGCCCAGAGGCTATGGTCACTCGTCCTGTCGTCCAGGCTCATTATAACCGAGCATACTCTCTTGTGATCCTGTTCTCTTCTCTGTCCCTGCCATTCTCAACAAACCCACTGGTCAATGCAGCGGAAATCATATCTTAATTCAACATTCCTTTGGTCATACACTTCCTTGACTTTCTTGACTCCCTTAAAAAAGTGTTCACTTCTTTTATTAAATTATCTATTCTATTATATTCATCTGTATATTGGTTACTCTCAAATTTATATCTCTGACTCTCACCTTTCCCGTGAACCCCAGACTTGTACCTGACTCCTATGCCATGGCTCCACCTGGATGTCTGATAGGCATATTAAATTGACCATGATCAGGACGCCTGGGTGGCTCAGTGGTTGAACATCTGCCTTCAGCTCAGGGCATGATCCCACATCTGGGGATCAAATCCTACATCAGGCTCCCCACAGGGAACCTGTTTCTCCCTCTGCCTATGTCTCTGCCTCTCTCTGTGTGTCTCTCATGAATAAATAAAATCTTTTTAAAAATAAAATAAATTGACCATGATCAAATAGAATTTATGTTTTTGCCATATCTGTGCTGCCCCAGAGGTTCCCCTTTCAGCAAATGGCATCATGCTTCAACATGTCATTTAGAATATAACCTTGATCTTTCATTACTGTTTCTTCTATACCTCATACCCACTGCATCAGTAATCCCTAAGAGGCTCAATCTTCTATATATAACCCAAATCTACCCAGTGCTCACTCCGTCCCTTACTACCATCTGAGAACCAGAACTGTACAAAAGCTTGCTGCTTGGTTTCCTTGCTTACCTGTTTTCCTCCAGTCTCTTCCATAGCAGTGGTCTTAGTAAGCTTTATAAAACATAAATGATCTTATATAAATATATAAGTCATATCACTCCCCTGAGCAAACTGCTCCAGTAATTTCTGATCAAATTTACGATACAATCCCGAGCACTTATGTTGGTTTACAAGTGCTGTGTAACCAACTTGGCCCCAGTTATGTTTTTGACCACTTTCCTTACTTCTCTTTCCTTTACTCATTTCTCTCTCCTCAGCCACACTGCCTTTGTGTGGCTCTTTATACTTGCCTTGCCCCTTAGCCTGAAACATTTGTGCCAGATTTTTCTATGGGTTACCCTACACATCTACAGGTCATTATTTATAAATTTTTTTCCTGAGATGTCTTCCCTGAACACACTGCATGATATACAACAAACATAGAAGTACATTCAATTGCCTTGCCTTCATTTCTTTTCCTTCAGGGCATTTTTCAATGCCTGATGTATTATATATTTATCTTCTGCCTTTGAGTGTAACCTCAAGAGGGCAAAAGCATTGCCTATACTGCCCACTGCTGAGTCACCTGAGGTGTAATTTATATAGAAAACTCAATAGGCATTGAATTAATAAATAGGAAAATGGATCCAACTTTTATACCAAACCCAAGTCTACGCTCTTTCCTGATCTTTATCACTCTTTTGTTTCCTCAGTTCTTATCAGGGCATTAAGGAGGCATCCCTGTCTTTTTGCTGGTATAGCTGAGCCCCATTTGCAAAGATTCCTGAGAGAGATATGTCAAAGGAATAGCTAGTTCTCAGAGGGCATCTTTAGGGAAAGGGGCAGTGAGGCTGGCCACAGCAGCAGCAGAGCCAAGCTTCCCCACCTGTCTGCCTCCAACACTGGTCATCCAACAGCCATTTTCTGCTTCTTCATCTTGCTTTTGAATCATGGGATTCAACCCTGGTGACCATGTGCCCCTCCTAGGGAATAAATCACAAATGAGCCCAATGGTCTTCTATAAGGGACTATAGAGATCTACTCAATTTGTCAGCCCCACTAGAAAGGGAGGTCATGCGACCCAGAACTGAACAATGAAATACAAGGGGAAATCTGCTTGAGTTTCTAGGGAAGAATCTTGCTTCCAAAATGAAAAGGCAAAGCCTTCAAAGAAAATGGCCTTACTCTAGTCCTTTCTTCCTGCTCAGGATCTTGGCGGGGGATGTCATGATGCCTGCCACCTTGGGACTATGAAGAAAGAAGATCAAGAATAAAAATCCAGTGAACTGAGGATGGTAGGGAAAAAAAGGGAAGAGATCAAGCTAATAATGACCGTCTTAAAGCTCCAACAAGAACCTTGCAATCAAACGCTAATGCTTCTGGTTAAGTAAATATTAAACTTCCCTGTTTGTAAACCAGTGATAATCTGGTTTTCTGTTACTTTCCCACAGATGGGACTAGCCAGAGGCAATAGAATGATGTCTAAACAGATGATATAGGGTCATCTAAAGTCACCTCTTCCTGATGAAAGTTCAAACACAAGGCCTATTAATATGCGGCAGTTAACAGAAGGCTTAGGTGCTGGCCTTATCCAGTTACTGAGAAGAAAGGAGATGGAGGAACAGAAAGGCAGGAGGACTCCCCTTGGCAGAGAACCAGGGGAAAGGCAGCTGCTGCTTGTCATGGACCCACTGAAGTTTATCATAGTTGTGTGTCACACCCCGAGCAAGCATTTCTTGGAAAATATACTTGGGAGTGTATTTGAATGTTGTGTTTGCTTGTGTGTTGAGAGGTTGGTGCAGGTCAATGCCACAGGGTATAAAATATCCTTTCCTACCAGTCTTTGCAGGCCTTTTCTGATCTTCTCGGTGAGTGAATTTGCTCTGCAGCCAGCCTTCCTGATTCTTCAAACCACTTGGGAGAGATCCAGGCTCTTCTACACTGACACCCAAGTTACTCCATATGTTCTCTCTTGAAACTCTCCCCGAGCTCTTTTTCCTTCCTTTTGGACAATAGTGGAGGTCAAAGATGTCAGCTTTCTATCTTTCCTTCCAGGCCCAGGACACTGCCATTCTACAGGATGAAGACCACTTGTTGCTTCCTTCTCCTCATCCTCCTCCAGCTGATGATCCCAGGGACTGCTCCGTGTTCCTTGGACTTCATTCTGGATACAAAGATAAAGGAAACCCTCAGTGGCTTAGGTAATTGACTGGGGGTGGAGAGTGGAAGAGAACCCCTAATCATGCCTCTTACTCCTAAACCTAATTTCTCTATTCCTTCACCAAATACCCAACCTCTATGAAGTCCAGTCAAGCTTAATTTTCCTGCCCAGGGATCTACTCCCATATCGTTTTTGGATTCCTGACTAAAACTTCAGATTTCCCTGGTAATAGTACCTGATGACTTTGGTGATGAGGAGAATAGTTATAACTTATGAACACTTATTGTAAACAAATTATGCAAAGCTTTACATAGATTACTTCACTTGACTTTCACTTTATGAAGTAAGTACAACTATTACTTCTATTTTACAAATGAGGAAACTCAATGATAAAAGCTAGTAAGGACACAGTGACACTTCTGAGGTAAGGACAAACGCATGATTAAGGACACAGTGACACTTCTGAGGTAAAAGGAGTTGTGGAAGGGGATGATGGGAGACAGATATCATGGGCAATACCCTTTCTTCTCTTCTATTTAGAGTTACATCCTTCCCCAACACGAAGGTTGTCATGTGTCAGTGTCAAGAAATCAGGCAGACTGTCCTCCTGCCCTGCAGGTGAGTAACTCCATGAGGAGGAATGGTGGGAAAGGTGCCCTGTATCCTCCCCTGACCATCCCCCAGCATCTATACTTTCCCCCTGTCTCATGTTTGTATTACCATGGGGCAGAGTCGTAATCCTGATTCCCAGAGATCTCTTGCCCATTCTCATTCCCTTAACAGTGCTACTGAGGGCTCTTGAGTTTCGGCCTCTTCCCCCTCCCACCTTCCTTTCATGACCTCACACACCAGCCCTCCTTCCCTCAGTTGTCCTGTTACGATCTGTCACCTCCCATTCCCCCCATCATTCACCTCCCTTTCCTGATCTATTCCCTTGTTTGGGTGGGGAGGGCCAGCATTGAGGTAAATATACCATGAATCTGAGCAAAGAATTGCTCAGGCCCCTCACTTTCACGGGTCTCTTCCATGGCCCTACACCTAAATTTGTTTTAGTCATTTTTGTATTTTTTTTCTCTTAAAGGGGGCTCTCAAAATTGAATGAGCTCTCAGCCCCCACAAAACTTAGATCTACCACTAGGCTACGCAGAAATGAAAAATGATAGGAGGACACCTCCCTCCTCTTAAAATCCAAGGGTCTATGTCTCATGTGCCCATGCAGGGATGATTGTCACTGGCTGTGCCTGTGGCTATGGCTGTGGTTCCTGGGATATCCAGGGCGAAACTACATGCCACTGCCAGTGCAGCACTATCGACTGGACCACCGCTCGCTGCTGCCACCTGACCTGAGGGGGAGGAGGAGGAGAACCCAATGGTGTGACCATGACTGTAATGAAACCATACACCTGCCTCAAACTGTCCCTTTCATTTGTCACAACCTGCCTCTTGGGTAATAAAGACAATTTTTATATCTCTCTGTGTTTGTATTTTTTATATTACTGACCCTGGCTTAGAATTCTTCTAGCTGAAAATTTCTCCAGCATCCTAATTACTCCCATCTCAGCAAAGATTAAGGAAAAAAATGGGGAGAATGGGAAAAACTGAGATTGATATTCCAGACTCCCGGTTCCCTCATTGTTTAATAAAAGGACAATGACTGTGTCAGGCATTTTGCTTTGTACTAGAAGTACAGAGGAAAAAAAAGAAAATAACATGCATACCCTTATGGAGCTCACTGAGTAGAACAGTGGGTTCCAAATTGAGCGCAGGTAGGCTTTCCAAGGTGGAGACAGGTAAAGACAGTTTAAAAAGAATGAATTTCTAGATTCCTGGTTTGGGTATGTACTGTTTCCTAAACTTATGTGTCAGAGATCTATTTTGATCAAAGTGATGAATATGCCATTGTCTTTCTCCTCCATAACAAAAGAAAAACACAGCCTTTACCTGCCATAGAACCTTACTATGAATTCATCAGCTTGGGGTATAAATATCTACAAAATAGAAAGGAATGATTCAAAATATTGGCATCAAGGTTGAGTGATCTGGTGACTAGGGTATCCAGTCCTTTTACAATTTGTGAGACTTCCAGTGTTTAACACAATATCGAAGGAGGGTGTCATCCAGTTATCAATCGGTAGACCCCCCAAAATAATATTTAATAGTAAATTGCAGTAAGATTTGTAACAAAAAACTCAAAAGAAATTCAAACAAAATGAATGATATTACTACAATAAAATTTTCCCTCCCTACATACTTATTTATGAAATTGTCATCTCAAAGCTTGTAACTATGAAAAGAAAAAAGAGAAATATACTTGGCTCCAAACTTTATCTCTCTCTAGGATTATTTGTTCATGGGTATATAAACTACTCAAAGAAAAAAAAGCAGCTCCATCTCTCTAAGAAGCATATTTCCAAAATATACTGTTTGTGTTTATTACTTATCAAAATCTGTTATAAATGTTTTTGTTCAGTTGTGTACTATAAATCAGTGTAATAATAACTCAATACCCCTACTTATGGCAAGTAGAGTGAGTTTCTTAAAATATAAACCAAAGTCATGTCACATTTCTGACCAAATTACACATTCTAGTGACTTCTCATTACACAGAAAATAAAATCCTGAGTACTTACCATGGCCAACATGATCTGCATCTAGCCTCTGGGTCTATCTCCAACCTCATTTCTGATCCTTCACCCTGACCACATCTGAGTCCTTGGTATTCCTAGAAGCAATAGCCACACTACTACCTCAGGGCCTTTCTACTTCACATCCCCCAGATAGTTACATGGTTCTCCACACACAAGGTCAATCACCATTATTTCAGAGAAGCCTTTCTGGCATGTTCTATCTCTTATCTTTTTTATCATTTTTCTTTTCTTTTTCTTTCTTTTTTTTAACTCTTTTTTTTTAAGATTTTATCTATTTATTCATGAGAGACAGAGAGAGAGAGAGAGAGAAGCAGAGACACAGACAGAGGGAGAAGCAGGATCCATGCAGGGAGCCCGACTCAATCCCAGGATTCCAGGATCACCCTGGGCTGAAGGCAGGCATCAAACTGCTGAGCCACCCAGGCTACCCTTTTTTCCTTTTTTGATCCTTTTTAGTCTTGACTTCAAAATACGTATTTATCTGTTAATGTATTATCTCTCCCCTTGGAACATGTAATCCATGAAAGACGAAACTTTGTCTAATCTGCGCATCATTGAATCCTCAGTGCTTAGAATGGCAGCTGGCCCATGGAGGGGCTTCAATGAACAAATGAATTAGTCTATTAAGTCTGAGTCAGCTCCCTCTCTTGCCTTCTCTTCCACTTCCCCTGGTCACTGAGGGACAGACACTGTTTTACTGGTCCCAGGATCCCACACTCAACGTGCCTGTGGAAGAAATAACTATACCTCAGAGGGCACATCTTTCAAAGAAGAGTCAGAGTGATGGTGGAAACCAGAGACGTTAGCAACAGCAGAAGCAGAAGTTGGATTTTGTAGCTCTGGCTGATATGGTTGCCCACTGAGTGGCCAATTTCCCCTTTCTCTGTGTGGACAGCATCCTGGTTTCACTCAGAATAGTACTGTGCCCAGTCCTCAGGGATAAATTATTGTTTAAGTCAATAAGGGAGCTTCTGCTCCTCTTGGCCAAATATTCTCTTTCCTAGACACCTTTGCGTGGGGTGGAGTTGGGGTATGTGACCCAAAATAGGCCAACAACACAGAGGAGCACTCTGTTTGAGTCTTCTGAGAAAGAGTTTGCTTCCTGGATGAAAAGCAAAGACTCAAAACTGTCCATGATAATTCTGTTGCTTTGGATTTGGGTGTGAGGACGTGAAGTCTGGAGCTGTGACCACGGAGTTAGTCAACCATCTTGTGATCTTTGAGGAAAAACTCTAAGGATGGTAAAGAAGAAGAAGGGAAAGAATCTGAAGCTGCTGGAACAAAGAATTTGAAAAAAGCCTAGTATGGTTAAAACCTCATTTCTTCATAAGTAAACAAATCAGTGTTTATTACTCATTCATTTTTACCAGTATTTATTGAGTTCCGCTGTGGGACAGGCAGTGGGATACGGTGGTGGCCGAAAAAGGCAAAAATTACTGCCATTCATGGAGCTTCCATTCTATGTTTTTTAAGATTTTAACTATTTATTTACTTAGAGCTGGATCTCCCAACCCTGAGATCATGACCTGAGCTGAAATCAAGAGTCTGACACTTAACTGACTGAGATACCCAGGTCCCCCAGTGGAGCTTCCATTCTAATTCCAGGCTTCTACCAGCTGGAATTTTTGTTACTGTCCCATGAACAGAATTGGTCAAGGACAATGTAATGTAACTCAGCAGATGACAACCAGAGTTCTAAGACCACACCTTTCTGCCTCTTCCTGTTGAAGGAGTCAACAAAAGGTCTATAAAGTGAGATGTTAGCAAACTTGGCAATTCCTGGCAAGGTAGTTGCCAGGTTTGTGGGGCTGCCAAGAGAGGGGAAGGGGGGGAAAGACAAAGGTGGAAAGGCTTCCCCAGCAGAAAATGAGAGCAAAGGCAGCTTGTCCCTCTGTGGACACACTGGAGAGTGTTTCAGCCTCTTTCTGAAGGCTGGACCCTCCCCGGCTGCCTTAGATCCCAAATACTGTGTTGGTTGGTGGAAAAGAGGGAATGCCCTCGCCACACGCTGCCAGGGTGAAAACGTCTCTGCCCTCCCAACCTTGGCAGCCCTTTCTTAATCCTGGCTGTGGGAGTCTGACGCAGAGCTTTCTTCCCTGACATCTCTGCCTGTCAGGAGTGCTGCTAAGGGATCCGGGCTGCCCAGTCCAGTTCTTTCCTAGTGACCTTTCCCTCCTCTCCCCTCCAGACCCCGAAACTGTCTTCACCTCCAGACCCCTGAATTGTCTTCACCTTCTCTCCACTCTTTCCTCATGGCAGGATGCGGTGTTCCAACAGGATGAAGCCCTCTTCTCACCTCCTCCTCATCCCACCTTCCAACTCATGAGCCCAGAGGATTCTCAGTGCCGCTTGCACTTCGTTATAGATGAAAAGGTAAGAGCGGCCTTTGGTGAACTGGCTGACTTTTATTGGGGGGGGGGAGGAATGGGAACAGGGCCAATCATATTGCAGATTCTCAATCCTGCTATTAGACTCCACCCCATCTCCTAACCGATCTCTGGATGGCAACCCCTAACTTTAAGATTCATCCCAAACTCCCTGCCTTCTCTGTGCCTTTATGGGCTCTTCTAGCTGCTGGCGGCTCGCTGTCAAAGTCTACACCTAATATTCTCGAGCCCTTGCCACGCGTTGGCCCTGGTAGGCATTCTATTATTATTTTATGAACTTCTCACTACAACTCTATGAGGTAAGCACTGTTCTTTCCATCGTGCAGAAGGGAAAACTGAGGCTTAGATAGAATTTATCCAGCAGCGGACCACCATTAAGTGGCTCAATCCTGGATACGCTGACTCCTTTGCAGGAGGGTGATGTAGAGTGTAGGGGAGGGGCTACCCAGTCTTAGCTGTCTTAGCTCTTAGCTCAGCTCTTCGTGTCTCCCAGTGAATGCAAGCCCTCGGACTGCATGAAACAGCTCTTCTGTAGTAGCATCACTAATGAAAGTGAGCTGTCCTCCTTCCTCTCACATAAGTAATTATATGAAGATGGAGGTGTTTACTCACCCCTGCCCTTCCTCATGCCCCTGGGCTCAGGCTGCCAACCCATGGTTGTACCAACACGTTTTCTCCAAACTCAGGATTGTAATGTCTTACATTACAGGTTGGGCCAAAAGTCCAAAACCCATACTTTCCATCCTTTCCTCCCAAGAGGCCATTTAGGGAACTGAGGTTTCATTCCACTCCAATCTTTCCTCTCCTCCACGGCATCGCCATACCACCTCCTTCCTCTTCTGTGTCCTCCATCTCCCCCTCCCAATCTAATCCCATGCTGTCTCTGCCCCATTGGAAAGGAGGAGACAAAGGATGATGGGGGAGGGCTTGCTCGTGTGCCTGTGCTTGTGGCCCCTGAGAGGTCCAGGGGGCACCATGTGCACCTGCGGTGCAATCCTGTAGGGTGTACGTGGCCAGCTGCTGCTTCCTCATCTAAGTGAAGGACGCAGGCTCTCAGTCGGGACCATGAAGTCAATAAAACCAAATCGCCAACCAGGAAACCTCCACCCCCTCTCCTTCAAACCATAAGTTCTCAAGTCCCCCCCGCCTGTGACATCCTTGCCTCACAAATAGCAAAGATAGTCCTTGCACTTCTCTGTTTGTGTCTTTGGTGTTACTAGACCACACCTAGGTGCTGGGAGAGGGCAGAGAGCATGAAATGGGTGGTGGGAGACAGACGCTGTAGCTACCAACCACAGCCTGTGACCAGCGACAGAGGCAGAGACATTAGAAGCTCTGTTTTACATTAGTTAATTGTTTCTTATCTTCCTTTTTTCTCCCCATTAACTTTTATGGGGAGCACTGGGTGGTAGCTAATGTTCTGGGTTTTCGTTTTCAGGGAGGAGGAGACTATACAGCCAGGCTCCTTCCACGTCGGGTCACTGCATTCTACGGAAGCTAGTGCTCCCATCAGGGGTTCATTTCTGGGTCGTTCTCTCTCTTGGCTTCAGGATCTGCTCCTCCTTCTGACCTTTTGTTGGATTCCCCTTAGGTACCAGGGTTGGATGCACATCTATTTCCTGCTGCAATTCTGACAGACATAATCACCAGTACAAGGGCTTTAGAACCTTCATAGAACTTTATATTCTAGGTAAGCACATATTTTTGCCCTGACTACTCTCTCTGTTGATGAAAGCTCACACTACTGGCTTCAGCCATATTGCATTGCCGCACAGGAAGCCCATGGTCCTTGGAGGAGCGCCAGCACGCATGGACAAGCTACTATTTACCAGTATATCATTTCGGTGTCACAAGGGTGGCAAATCCACTCTACTCATTGCTCAGGCCTAATATGTTGGAGTCCTCCCTGAAGCCTCTCCTTTCCCAACCTGACGCATGGGAGGACTCAACCAATGTTTTGAAGGAGTCCATAAACACCTCTGTGGCAAAGGTGTTATCTACATTTTGCGGTGGCAACTGAGGCCCAAGGCCACTGAGAAACTTGCCTGAAGTGACACAGCCAAGAAGTCAGAGCTGGGAGATACTAATCCTGGCCTGTGTGATTCTGAAGCCACCTTTCCCCTAGACCAGGCGGCGCCCCAGTGTGGACCTCCACATTAGCCTCCGGAGGCCCTTCCTGAGCCTGTCCCACCTGCTGCCACCCACTGTGCCCATCTGTATAAGTTTCTCTCCTGGAATCATCTCTTTTCAAATCACTCGAAAAAGTTCACTGTCCCCCTACCTCTGCCATTGCCTGGTGTGCCAAGCTTGCTGTCCTCAGCTTTGCTCCAGTGTCCTCCACAAGCACTTCCAGTCCACTCTTCCAGCTTTATTTGCTGCTCCTCCCCAGAAGATGTTCACTCTATTCAAATGTGTCTACTCCTGGTAGCCCTAATCCACTCCCCCACACTTCTTTTTCCTCCATGCTTTTGGACAATCCATTTCTTCTACCCCAACTGCCACCCCGGTGCCACAGCCCACTTCCCCATTCCCCCATCCCCAACCCCACTCTAGAGAAAGCCTGCCTGTCCTGAGGCCAGGAGCAGACCTCATTCCCACTGAAGCTGGCTCTGACCAACCCCAGCCCACAGTGACCACGACTTCCTCTTGCTTCCACTGTCTACATCTTCATTTTACATTCACGGATTGCTTCCTGTGTTGTTGATGATCTCTTTATGTGTTATGTCTCATTTCTCCTACTATACTAAGTTTTCTGTGCAGCAAGGACTATGTCATATCCATCCTCCAGAGTGCTTAGGACAGAATCTTACATAGTGTAGGAGTTTAAGATCTGTTTCTTGTATATCATAGCATGCTCTGGAATTAAATGAAGTACAAACTGGATCCTAGACTGATTACTCTAGTGTTCCATTTCAGAGATAGGAAGTACATGCTGTGTACAGAACATTGGCTTTAGTTAGACAGATGGAACTTCACCTTTCATTTCTTTCACAACCTGCATAAATTTCATTGATTCTCTCAATCTCTAGGAATCTCAGTTCCCCTTTCTGTAAAATGGGGATATGACCATTTTATTTATTTCCAACTCATGGAGTTGTCTTAATGATTAAATGAGGTTCCTGTGCTAAATGCCTAGCACAGTGACTGGCACATAGAAAACACTCAATACTATTATTCCTATATTATATTATTAATACTATATTACTCTGGAGCCATCAGAAGCAGGTGAGCTATTATCATGGGATCAGAAAACTGTGTACCCAGGATGCATCCCAGCCACTGTCCAATCTGTCCTCTACCCTTTTTCAGGTGATAATTGGAGGGTGAGGAGCTTGATCAAGGTCAAAGAAATCACTAGTGGGACAGCCAACATTGGAAGTCAGAGGTTTGATTTCCCAGTTCTGGGCTCTTTCTATTTTATACCCTGTTTCTCATGACAAAAGCATGTAGTATTTAATAAGCATTTAAATCTCATTTAATTTTTTCTAAATAAACATTGGTTCTCCTGAAAATTTTATTTCTAAGCTTTTGTATCAGTTGGAAAATATACCCTAGAGGCTCATCTTTAAAACAAGAAGGAATATAGCATTGTGGGGTTTTTTGTTTTTTAGCATTGTGGTTTTGACTTAGGATATAGAAAGGTGGAATGAACATCACTCTTATACCTATAATAAGTAAAAGAGTGGATAAATGGTGAGTTCATGACTTTTTTGGAACCCACTGGAGGGCAGAGAAAAAAAAATTAACCCAAATCTGAAAAGCAACAGCTTCTGAGGGAGAAATGGGATAATAAACTGTTTTTCACCTGGGGCAGGTACAACCAGTGAGAAGAAGTTGTGCCATTTCCATAGTGTTAAGGTATTTCCCTCAAATACTTATTAATTACAGAGGGAAAATAGTGATAAACACGGAAGATATTGCCTTAACTCCATTATCAAAGTGAACATCACAAGTATACCCTGATCTGATACACTGAGGGTGTATATCTCTTCTGTGGTATTCTTGTGAAAAATGCATAACCTCAACCTAATCATGAGAAAGCATCAGTCAAGCCCAAACTAAAGGACAGTCTTCTAAAGAATTGGCCAATAGTCTTAGTAGCATCAAAGTAAAAAAAAAAAAAAAAAGAAAAGAAAAAAAGAAAAAAAAAAGGCTGAGGAATTAACACAAATTGAAGGATACTAAGATGACATTGCAGATGAATGTATTATGAGATTCAAGACTAGATCCTGGATTTTAGCAACAACAACGATGATGACAAAAAGTGGAGAAATCTGAAAAAAAAGTAGTTTACAGTTTAATAGTATTACATCAATATCTATTTCTTAGATTCTTAGATTATGATATTCTTAGATTCATAATTATTATTATATAAGATTTTAACCTTTGAGGAACCCAAGTGAAGAGTATAGGAGAACTTTATTATTTTTTCAGCTTTTCTGTAAGTCCAAGCTTTTTCAAAATAAAAAGTTTCTTAAACATGTAAGTCATGACAGTCATAGATTCTCAAAACTGAAAGCAATAGTTCAGTGTCATTTATTTTACTTTCCACCTAAACTTACATATTTCTGATTTGGGCATCTACATCTCCTTAGCATCTATAAGCAGTCTGAATTCAGTCTGTCTGCTTCAAGCAGAAGCAAAGTGTCTGTGAAATATCAGGCTTCAGAATTTCATTTTAGGTGGATAAAAGTGAGAAGCCCAGAATGGACCCTGAAGTCAGGGGGCCATCTTTCTTTCTTTCTTTCTTTCTTTCTTTCTTTCTTTCTTTCTCTTGCTGGGAAGGAAACCACATCACTTATAAATGGGCTATTCTATTTTGGACAGAGTGCCAACATATTCAAATCTGTTAATGTCCTAGTTAGATAAACTAAAGAATAAAATGCCAAATTTTCAAGATGTTTATACAAACATTGGTCTTGGCCCTGGACATTCCATCAAAGCTTATCTATGTAGTTAAAGAAAACTATATAAAGTGTTGATTGTCTTGCTTTTTCATCCCCAGTGAGAGGAAGAAAGAGAAAAAGAGAGAGAGAGAGAGAGAGACTTTGTAAGGTAGGACTATAGGCCCTGTAAGATTTAAAATGTAACTAGTTGTCAGGAGAATGGTGGAATAGGAAGTCTTAGTCCTCATTTCTCCACAGAAACCAATTTGACAATGATGTACATACCCCAATGCCTTTACGAGAAGTCTAAAAATCCAGTTAAGAAGTTGCAACACTCCAGATGAGCACAGGACCTTTAAGAGCTGCACTGAAATGTGTAAGAAGAACAATTTCAATTTACTCGCATCAGCCTCACTCCCAAGCCAGGACAGCCTCAGCACCAAGAGAGATGACCTCAGCCTGCAGTTTCTCCCCGCAGGGCAGGGAGGGAAGTGTGCATCCAATTTTCAGCACACTGCCGAAAGGGCTGGTTTCTGTCTCAACTCACCCAGAGCACTGATGAAACCAGCAGCTAAGCACAAAGGAAAAGAGGGGGACGGCTTGCTGTACCCAGCACAGCTCTACAAGTTTGGGGAGGAAAAAATTCCACAAGAACTTGAGTTTTCTCCATAGGGAAAAAAAAAAAGGAGTGGAGTAGAGTGGCTCCAATGTCCCAACTCTTGATACAGCAGTCAGACACCAGGAGCAAGAGATCTGGGGTTCCTGAAAAGAAACCAAGAAATCCCTGAAATTAGGAATTTACATGCATAAGTCCAGAGAGGACATATCCATAGAAAAGGTTTGAGAGGCTCTCAGCATCTCTATCAAGGCAGATTGGTGAAAGTCTTCTGAAGTGTGAAAGCCAGTCCATAAAGATTGGGAGAGGTGGCTATTTCTTCCAAAGCATAGGCACCAACACAAAGCTACAAAGAAAATGAAGACTGTGAAACAGGACATCAAAGGAACTGCAAATAAATCTGCAGTAAATAATCCTAAATAAATGGAGATCCAGGAATAGCCTGACAAAGAATTCAAAATAATCATCTTAAAGAATCTCAGTGAGTGAAGGCTTTAGCTTTCCCCATCGTTAGGAATAATGCATGAACTGTGACTCAGGCCATGCCTGGATATTTCTGCCAAGTATCTCCTGTAGAGTTGTTCCTGATGAAGGCAAGACAGATACTCACTCTGATTCTCAGGATGGAGGAAGAAATAAGCTGAATTTTAAAAGATAATGAATTGAATAGGGACTTCATGGGGCAGGGGGTAGGGATGGGGTGGGGAAGCCTGCTGTCATATAGCAGAGCTTTTCAGCCATGAACTAGGTAATATGTGGAGGTGGAGCAAATATCTGACTAGAAACCTTTCTCTCTTTATAACCTAAAACACCAAAGGCATGAGAGCACATCTAAGGTGGATGAGATCTCTTTGGAAGGATATTGCCCTTACCTTCACAGGAACTTGGAGGGACCTCCTGTACCTTGCTCTCAAATGAGGCTGGTTCTTTGGTAGAGTAGATCTTTGTGATCATTTTAAACCTCATCAACTTATGTTTAAAGGGTACAACTGTAAGATAGCCCTGTGATGACATCACTGTCTGGAACAGCAGAGTTGGAAAATCTCATCCTCCCTCATTACAGCAATCTTCACCAAACCCCCCAAAGTAGACTGAGGAACATCAAGGGCTGAGCTAGGCTTATGAGGGCCTTCTAAATAAATTTATGATTTGGGTCCCAACAAATGCCAAGTAATCTTGGCTGAGAGAAATGCAGACTGTCAGAATGTACAGTGGCTTGAACCTGATTGGAATAAGCATGAACCATTACCCAGACCTAAAAGTGATAGATTTACCAGGGCCCAGTGTATATTGCACCTAGCATATCCACTGACAGACTTCTTCACGACCTACACCACCGTTCACCATATCCACAGCCCTTCCAGCTCAGAGGAGGGCTGATTGACGTAAAGAGCTGGGATGGTACCATCTTCAGGACACAGCAAAGGAAAGTGCCCCTGAACAAGTGAGCTTGAAAGGCCACCTGGGCTCAAATATGTTTAAACCATATTCTTGAGTTTGGAAATGTTTATACGTATTGGGTCTTGACCTAATGTCTTAAGTGCCCTGACCAATTAGGAGTTTGACTCTCTGGATTGCCATGATAAAAAATTAAAACTTAAGAAAGTACCTCCTATATAATTGCCTGAATGCTTACCTTTAAGAGTACAAAATATCAATAGGATGTTCCTTTGTGCCTGGGAGTAATAAGTGCCACACAGCATAAAACAGTACCAACCCCAACAATAAGGGTATTTAGGTAAAATAACAGTGTTTAGATCTCTCTGATCACTGTTATGAACTTGTTTGTGACAGGTAAATTTTTGGCTGGATTCCAGCCTAATTACTTCAGAATAATGGTTGGATACGAGGTAATTGAGCAGTGATAAGTTCTGCAATATTCCTAGTACTTGGGCAGCTGAAATAGCACCTGGTTGTAAATCATAACCATGTCTAGCTCTTCAGATGAAAATGGGCTCCGGTGCAAAAATTTCTCAGTTTGGGATACAGTTCATACCTAAAAAGGGCTGTGACCAATAAAAACATTACCACTGTGAAAATGAACATTAAACCTCCGTCCCTTGGGTAATTCTCAGTTTCTCAGTTCAGTGACCAGACCATGTTTTAGATCAGAGCAACCAGAATGACCATAGGATATAATTAGAACCATCTGGCAATTACAAAGAATGTCAATGAACAAAAAACACTGAGCTTGAGGGAAGCCTTAATAAAGGGTCCTCCAGTGCACTGGCCTAGATTGATGTGTTTTGCTTCATGTTTTGTTGTAAATGCTTTATCATACGATTTAATTATTTGTGGTGCTACAGGTCTTTGGCTTCAAGCCTTGCTGAAATAATTCTACTGCTATATCATATTTTGCTTCAGAATGACCAAGGGATCATTTTCCATTGACTACTCTGAAATAAAATATAAGCAAAATTATAAGCCAGAGATACTTGGAGTTTTACAGACTTGAAGAAAAGATATGAAAGACACCAAAATAAACTGTAATCATATACTTAATGCTCGAGACTGGGGATGCTCTGTGCTTCACAGTTTCTGTAAGTACAATTTGAAGAGGCTAAATGATAGAATCTGCCTAGCAATTTAGCAATTTAGGCCCCACGTAGCTTCACATTTATGTCAGGCAAGAGGACGAAGTCAAGGCAGAGGATAGTGAGCTGCCCATGGTATACATGCAAGTCAAATGATATCCGAAGTAGTGATCCTAAAAGATGACCTTACTCAACGTGGAGTGTTAGCTTGATGTCCTAGACCACAAGGACATTAAAGGGCAAGTTATTTTTGCCTTGAATTATAGAAGAGTCTTGAAGGGTTTGTGCAAGCCGTGTGGCAAGATGGACCTGGCTTGGGTAGGAATTTCTGCAAACATTAGGAATGAGCTCAGAAGAAAAGGGAACTACTCTACCTGAAGGGTAGCTTTATTTATTTATTTTTGTCATTTTTTTTTTTTTAATAATAAATTTATTTTTTTATTGGTGTTCAATTTGCCAACAGACAGAATAACACCCAGTGCTCATCCCGTCAAGTGCCCCCCTCAGTGCCCGCCACCCAGTCACCCCCACCCCCCGCCCTCCTCCCCTTCCACCACCCCTAGTTCGTTTCCCAGAGTTAGGAGTCTTCCATGTTCTGTCTCCCCTTCTGATATTTCCTACCCATTTCTTCTCTGAAGGGTAGCTTTAGAGACAATGGTCATCTTTTGGGTATTCAGAAGAGGGTGCAAAAATTTCACACTTCACACTATCACATTTTGGAGGAGAATGAGGCTTCCTCCAAAAGGCCAGTTTGCAAAGCTTCCTGCATTTTCTGTGGCAGCCCCCTCTGGAGATTGGAGATTGCGGAGATTATTGCACTGGCAGGAAGTTTTAAAAAGGGGAAAAGTCTTCATGCTGTGGGCTGAGGCCATATATAAAGTCTATGCCTGGGCAGCCCAGGGGGCTCAGCGGTTTAGCGCCACCTTCAGCCCAGGGCGTGAGCCTGGAGTCCCGGGATCCAGTCCCACATGGGGCTCCCTGCATGGAGCCTGCTTCTCCCTCTGCCTGTGTCTCTGCCTCTCTCTCTCTCTCTGTCTGTCTGTCTCTCTCTCTCATGAATAAATAAATAAAATCTTAAAAAAAAAAAGTTTATGCCAACCCAAATCCTGCATCTTTTTTTTTAAGATTTTATTTATTTATTTGAGAAAAGAGAGCACAAGTGGGAGGAAGGACAGAGGGAGAAGCAGACTCCCTACTGAGCAGGGAGCCCAATGGGGAGCTCAGTCCCACAACCTTGGGATCATGACCTGAGCTGAAGTCACATTTAACCAACTGAGTCACCCAGGGACCCCTATCTAGAATTGCTTTATCAAGACCCGGTCAGTGACATTGTACTTTCTTCCCATTATATTTTATTCTTCCAGCTGTCTCCTGAGACCTCAACCTTCTATAACCTAGCTGCAGGGCTCTTCAGTCCCTATTTTTCCAGAACTATCCATGTCCCCAATCCCCAGGCATCTTTGTAGTTTTCTCTTATTTTCCTGTCCTGTCCCAGGAATAAAAGATAAAGCTCTTTCTTCTGGCACTCATTTTTATATTTCTTGAGCTGGTGGCTCCAGAAGGGGCCCAGAACATCTCAGAATTGACTGTGGGTAAGAGAATAGAGACAACAAATGATTCCCAGAGTAAGTGACCTGGGATCCTCACCCATGTTCAGCTCCCTACACTCCACCACATATCCACACCCAGATTCCAGACATCAACAGGTTTAGCACAGATTGTTTTCACTCTTCATAGAACTGATGACTCACCTGTCTAGAATAATCTCAGCCTAGACACAGTGACTTCTTGCAGGGACTCAACGAGGTCAGGATCTCTGAATATATTGCTTGAAAGACTCCCCTGCACCCAGCTCTGTCTACTACCCCAACCCCAAGCACCTGTTTCCCCTCCCTGCCATCTCATTGCACCAGGCCAGCGGGTCTGACTCGCTATCCCCGAATCCCCTTCTCCCATCCTTGTTTCCTTGGAGGGTGATGCTGATAGATCTCTGGTTTCTGTCCTTTTCCTCTCCTTCTGTCTATTAAGGTCTGTGTTGTCCCTTCTTTCAAAGACATTTTGCCACTTGTTTATCTGAAAGTCTATGTCCTCTGTCCTCTGGCTTCTTGCCTCCTTCTTCCATGATACTTACTGAACTCCCAAAGGTAGAGAAAGGATAGCCACGGGGTGAAGAAGGGTTAGCGGGATGGAAGTAGGGTAGGCTGAGTTAAGAATTCTTCTCTTGTCAAATTTAAAGATTTCATTGTCCACTCCATGCAGGATATCCCATCATTGGTTGTACTTGTCACTATGGCTATTTCTCCTTGAATGTCCTATGGAAAACCGGTGTGCCATTAGACTGGACCACAGCTTGTTGCTGCCACCTACTCTAGAAGAAAGCAGCTAAGCCATTGCTCTTGTGATCTTTAAATAAATCTCAACTCCCATCAGGAAACCCTCACTAAGTAACCTGAGTTATGGCTTCTCAACTCCAATTCCCTCTGCCTGTAACATCTGGGCCCCAGTAATACGTGTGGTCTCTGCATTTTCTGCCTCTATGTCTACCCTCGCTCTAGAAAGTAGGAATTAAGAACTAAAATAATTACTTCTGTTTATTTTCTCCTTCTCCCTCATTTCAAGCTGGTGGCCAGGTTTTGTTAATCCTTGCTTCAAGGCCTTTGGCTAGACTGAAGTACGTAGTGCCAAGTACATGACTCTTCCAGTACCCACTAAAGAACCCATGGCTCTTCCAGTGAGAACCAGTCAAGGTGTTATTGTGTAGGCAGGAAGAGAGGAACATTTTGTCATACTAAGGACAAGGAGAATATACTTCCCTGGGCTAGCGATTGGAAAGAAGCCTAAGATCTCCCTAACTATAAGAATGTTCTTACTTCTCCTTCCTAAGTCCACCTGAGTGAAGTGAAAACACCTCAAAAAAGGGGAGGATCCCATATTTATCAAGGAGACTAGTATCCAGGGAGCTTTGTACCGTGAACATGGTGAGGACCCAGTGGAATTATTGTCCCCAGGGGCCATAGAGTAGGAACAACTCTGGTCTCTGGTAAATGACTGATGATCAAAAGAGATTTCCCCATTTCTTGGCTTTATATAAGATGTCTACTCCACTATAAAGTGGGTAGCCCTGATACAGAGTGAGTTTGAATTTCCTACAAGCCTGGAAGAATGAGGGCTGTAAACTAAAACTGACTTAGAGAACTTAAAAGAAATATGGAACTTCTCGCATAATCCCATGTGTGATCATGGAGGATGCCCCCACCACATCTCTTAGATCCTAAGTGTTTTCGACTCATCTCAGGAGTGTTGCACTCTGGGAACCAAGACAGAAATCCCATTAAGACCAGTGCCCTCATTGTTAGAAAAGCCTTTATTGAGCTTCTTCTGAGCACTCCAGGGGTGCAAAGGGGAAATGAACTAGCAGTGCCCATGAGGCCAGTGAGGCTCAGGTAACCAAAGGTGGTTTTATCTTAGCTCACATCCTTGTTTTTTGTTTGTCACTGATCACACCTGAAACCTCACTATCGCCTGAGGCAAATAGGGCATTTCTCCTTTTCAAACAGTGACTGGACACAGCCTGGCTCACATTTTTCTGGTAAATTATTAATCTGTCACCAGTTCAGGCACACCTTTGCAAGGCCCACCTCACATTATGAGGATCTGAAAGTGCAAACAACACACAGCTGAGCAAACTGCAGGAAATCAGCTCTCAGCCCCTGGAATTGGAGTCCATTCTAACCGAAGGAGGAACAAAAGCAATGAAGGGATACCAGGAAGGGGGTTGGTATGATTTTTATATCCTAGGCAAGGAAAAGGGAGAGCCAAGATAGAGATTATTTCCTCAATTTCGCTTTTTCCTTTGTGGGGAATAATTGAAAGTTCAAATCAAAAAGCTATCATGAATTTTAAAAATATTTCCTTATTAAAAACAAATATTTTTTAGGGGTGCCTGGGTGACTAAGCATCTGACTCTTGGTTTCAGCTCAGGTCATGATCTCAGAGTTGTGAGATTAAGCCCTGCACCAGGCTGTGTACTCACTGCAGAGTTGGCTTCACGTTCTTTCCTCTCCTTCTCACTCCCCCTCTGCTCCTCTCCCGGCTGGCACTCTCTCCCTCTCTCTCTCTCTCTCTCTCTCTCAAAAATAAATAAATAAATTATTTTAAAAAAAAAACCACCAAATATTTTTTAACTAACACGTATTTAGTGTCTATGGTATACTATGAATTTTGGCAAGTATTACGTATACAGCAATGGTGAGGATATATGGCCGCTGCTCTTGAGTACTCATTGAGTAGTCAGGGCAATAAAAATATAATTTCAAGGGATGCCTGGGTGGCTCAGTTGGTTAAACGTCTGCCTTAGGTTGAGGTCATGATTCAGGAGTCCTGGGATCAAGCCCTGAGCCCCACATGAGCAAGGAGCTTGCTTCTCCCTCTGCCCCTCACCGTGCTTGTGCTCTTGCTCTCTCTCTCTTTCAAATAAATAAATAAAATCTTTAAAAAATATATAATTTCAAAATCATGAAGTAAGTGCTATGTGGAAAGGGTACCTCAGATACAAAAGCAGCACCAATTTAACCACCTGAAAGATGCTGAGAGGATGAGAGAGAGCTGAGGTGAGGTGACTAGTAAAGCCTCCCACATAGTAGGCTCAGAATTAGCAGGAGCTCTTACTGTTTTGTCATCAGTTAAGTAGACTCGTGGGCACAGGGCCCAGGTCTCACATGGTGAGTAAAGTTGGGATTCAGGCTTCTACTTTCAGTGGCTCTATTACTCTTTTAAAACAATTTTCCAAAATATTTGTAAAAGGTTTTCCATTTATTAATGAAAATCAAAATGCTCTGTATATCTCCCATTTCAAAGGAAATGAATGCTTTCACCTCTTGGACATTTTGGGTTTTGTTTTGTTTTGTTTTGTTTTGTTTTGTTTTGTTTTGTTTTTGCAATGGAGCTATATACAGGCAAGCAGATGAGAAGAACCACTGTTTGCCTTAGTGATCTGGAACTAAGCATTCTCCTTTATGTTTTTTCTCATGTTTCTCTGCTCAGAATCACTACCAAAAAGTTCTCTATCGCCAGTGTGAGGGTTACAAAGCAAACATCTAAATGTTAAGAAAAAGCATGAACTTGAGATAGTTGTATAATCGCTGTGTGCCTCTATCTCCTCATGTATAAAATGGGGATAGCAATAATGCACACCTCATAAGGATGTGGAAAGACTGACTAGGTAACATATATAAAACATCACATAAATATTAGCTTTAATTGTTTATGCAATTAAAATATCTTTAATATGACTTCTCCAAAGCACCAATTCAGAGCCTAGTACATAGTAAGTGCTCTGGAGTATTATTTATCTTGCCAATGGTACCGCTTCAAAAATATTACTATCTGCCATTGACATTAAACTCTTTCTCGTCTACGCCAAATCATCGCTTTTTCTACTGCAAACAGCAGTGAATCTAGCAGAATAAGGCCTTCATCAACAGCAAGGAGATCAAGCAAGGAGATGGTGAACTGTGCCAGGGATCCATCTGTTTATCATTCCAGAAAAGATAAAGAAGACACTTCTGAAGCATTAACTTATGAGCCTAGAATTCTAAATTACATCACCTATAAATCTAAGCTCCCCCCGAATGGGACTTATACCTGAGCTGAGAGCTAAAGAATAATGGTGTTATTTATCTGCCGGGGCCTCGTGGAGAGCAGAGGTTCCGGAATTAACACTGATAATCAAGACCACTGAAGAAGGGCCGACCACTCTAAATCAGCCCACGTATTTCATCTGGCAACAGTCTCTGTCGTATGATTCAGACAATTCTAATTGTCGGTATAATTCTCAGGAAACCAGAGGGCCATCAACAGGAAATTCTCTGGCTAGAGTTTGTTTTGCTGGCTTTGGGTAGTTTTGAAAGGAGTAGTATTTCTTTTTTTTCTGCAATTGTAATTAGCAAGATTTAAAAAAAAAAAACAACTCCTCACTGGTGGTTTTAGCCTTCTCTTTCCTCCTTCTTCAAGAATTTAACATCCCATGGTGGTTTAAATGCAGGGTTTACGTTTTAGAAGAAAATTGGAATTGCTCATTAGTGTTGGTTTTTTTCCCTTCATTTTAGATTAAACTGTCTAGTTAGTGACTGGAAAAGAACAAAGATCTTTAAAAATTGCTTGTTCTCTAAGGACAATTACTATAGACTTTAATGATGTTTAAAAAAAATTTTTTTAAATCACTAAATGAAGCTCAGATCAAATTGAGCACACTCCAAATCACCTAGTAACTATTAAAGAAATGCCCCAGCAGAAGGAGAAAAACCCATTTCTTTTGAACTCAAGAAAAACTAACAGCACATAACAATTTCCTAATGTTCTGCTTAAAAAGTGTTTTATACAGTCAACAAAGGCACACCATTTCTGAGATGAGATAATTGGAAATGTGCCTTGATTTTTGATATTCTAAAAAGCAACCTGCTAGGAGATTTGGGAAGGGCTTCGTATTTGGGAAAAGATAAGAGCTGTAGCAGAACCACACACAAGTATGGTTACTAGTCCTGGCAGCACCATGTTAGGCACAATGATGACAGCGTATAGCGTGATTTCTTTTCTGGCAGTGCTGAAAATCAACTTGGAGAGCTGTAATCAACCCAAGGGCAGTAATTAAAGTAGAAAATCAAGAGCAAGTTCAGAAACAAAAGGCATCATTTCGGTCCAGCTCTCGGGAGACAAAAGTCACAGGAGATAATGATACAGTGACAAGAAGAAAGAAGACAGGTAGGAGGAAGAGCTCGTCCTGGCTCTGCCACTAATTCGTTTTTGACTTTGAACAAGTTCCTGAAACTCCCTGGACTTCTGGTCCCTGTCGTCGAGAGGTAAAAGGTGGGAATGAAGCATGAGCTCACCATAGGAAAGCAAATTTAGTTGTCCGGCTGGGTGCCAGGCAACCCTCTTTTGATGCATTGCAAGACATCCCTAGGTGACTATATCTGTCTTAGAATCCAAAGAAAATTGGACTTTCTGGAAGGGATGAACAAAGTAAAATCTCTCCTGTCTAGGTTTTCACTGACTTGTGGAAAAGAAAAACTTTTAACACTCATGCATATAAAAGGCACATAATAAATGTCGACGTGAACAGTTTGTTGTCATTCATGCTAGTTCATTCACCACGATTCCTTATCATTGAGGGACATACAGGATGTTGCATTTATTTCCTGTAAAATGGAAAAATACCTGCCTTGACAATAGCTTTCAGCCTTCCTGGTAATTAAATGCAAATTAAAGTAAGATAACATTTTCATTTATCAGACTGGCAGAGATTAAAAGAATAGTATTACCCAGTGTTTGTGTGAATGTGTAAGGAAATGGACACTTTCACATGCTGCTGTTGGGAGTGGAACTGATTCTATTCTTTCCAGAATGACAACCGGACAATACCATTTTCAAGACGTAGATTAAAAAGAGCATATTTTAAAGCCAGCATTCTCATTTCTAGAACTTTCTCTTGAGGAACCAAGAGTCCCACAATACATATAAGATTGTTTGCTCCTGTAACACTATTTAAGATAGAAATAGATGTGCCTGCCTTCCATCCTGGGTGAGTCTCCCATTGGGTGAGTCGTTTTCAGCTCCACGTTCAGTCTTCTAGCGGATTGGCAAAACCTGAAATTCCAACTGGAACTACATCATTGGCTCTTCTGGTTCTCCAGCTCAGCAACAGAAGTTTCTGGATATAGTCAGCCTCTGTAATCATGCCACATTGGAATACTGCAGCCGTGGCTGAGGAGGGATCTTCGTGAGGCATCACGGGCATCCGTGGTGACTGCAGAAGCTTGAGGGCTTCAAGGGGAAGGTGGAGTGGCCATTTTTTGCAACTTCGACCTGGGTCTGTGGGTGATAACATTTGCGGTGACTCTAGATTTATTTTTTCCTTTATGCAGTTTTGAAATTTTCTACAGTGACTCCTCCACCCAAAAGATGCTGAAAGAATGAGAAACTGAGGTGAGGTGACTAGTAAAGCCTCTCACACAGTAAGTTCTCAATTAGCAGGAGCTCTTACTGTTCTCTCAGCAGTTAGGTGGACATATGGGCACATGGGCCCAGGCCTCACATGATGAGTAAAGGTGGGATTCAGGCTTCTATTTTCAGTGCCTCTATTACTTTTTAAAAACATTTTTCAAAACATTTGTAAAAGATTTTCCATTTATTAATGAAAATCTAAATGGCCTGTATGACTCTTGTTTCAAAGGAAATGAGTGCCTTTGCCTCTTGGACTTTTTTTTTTTTCTTGCAGTGGGGATAGGCAAGCAGATGAGAAGAACCGCCATTTGCCTTAGTGACCCAGAACTCACCATTTTTCGTTGTGTTTTTTCTCATATCTCTGCTCAGAATCAAAACATTCTCTATAGTCAATGACAGGGTTAAATAGCAAACACCTGAACACTGGGGAAAAGCATGGCATTTGAAAATTATTTCTCCCAGTTTCAGAATTTTGATTAAGAAAACTGAGAAACCACAAGTTTCTATATGATGTGTGAGTCACATTCTAGAAGTAGAAGATCTTTTGATAAAAAATTGACTCCATTGATGCTTAACAAGGCCAGTAGGTCACAGGACACCATCTCCCTGCCTTGGGATGACTGTATTTAATATTCTAAAGACAAATTAAACAGGAATATCATCTTAGTCGTCCTTAAGAATTACTAAGAAAGCTTGACTCTGTGCCTTGATTATTTTGTGTTCCCAAAGAGTTGGGTTCCTCCCTCCCTCACTGACTCTCTTTCCCTCCTTTCATTCTGTTACATCCTCACTTCTTTCCCTTTCTTGCCAACCTCCTCACCTGCCCTGTGCCTGAGCCTGCTTCCTTCTCTGAGAGTCACAGTGAACTGGGGTCAAATCAGCAATGCTGTATCAGTTATGTGTCAGTCACTCTTCACACGTGAAGAAGTCTTGGTCCTTCTCTGTAGAGTCTAAAAATAGTCTAATTGATGTTTTCTTTCTGCATAAGTAAAACCTGGTAATCACTAAAAAAAGAGCTACAGTCAAGCCAAAAAAGGAATATCAAAGCATCTGTAATCTACCATCCAGAAAACCACTGTTCTATTTAGAACGTATATTTCCAGTGTGTTGCTATGCATATAAAACATTTTTAACGAAAACTAGATCATAATCTCATATGGTTTTCTAACCTATTACCTTTCCACTTAAACATTATACAAATTTTTCCACGTCATCCAAAATTCTCTAACATTCTTTGCCATTTCAATGTAACAGACATTTCTTTAGAACAACTGTTATACAACTCTATTATCTTATACAAACCAGAAGAGGACCAGACAAACACAGTTCTATTTGCAGATGCAAAACAAATACAAGTCAGGTGTTAGAAAGTGGGTGGACAAGGTGTTGTGAAAGCAAATACCCAGGAGATTAAATCTTGACCAGAACTAAAAAAGAGTTCCTAAGGGAATGGCTGTACCGTGTAATGAGAATGCAGGTATTCCGGTGTATAGATGCACCTGGAGACGTTATCTGCTCCTAGCTGAGGCTTCCTCACCTAGTTGGGTCTACCAGGTGTTCCTTTATATTTTAATATTATGCTTCATAACTCCTGTTAGACATCTGTGTGTAAATAGGCTTGTTTCTTTACCTTTGTCAATCAAGAGGGTATTTGCTATCCAACAGGTGTCTCCTAGGCCTGTGATTTAATAATGTTTACACAGGGGAAACGGCAACTCTTTATCTCCAGTCTGGCCCCAACCTCAGAGATGCCTGCTGAATGCACTGCAGGTACATTGCCTGGGCTCAAATTCCAGACAAGAGACAAGAGAGGGGAACGTTTATCTCCCCGTCTTGACTTCTTTCCTCATCTGTAAAATGCCAGCCATTATCCCACTTCATAAACATGTCATGGGGATCAAGTTAGAAAATTGTGATTATCTGGCGTAAAGTTAGGATTATTATTATTGATATTGGTAGTCGTAGCAGTATTCATTCATCCATTTGGCTGACAATGATAGGAAGAAAGAGGGATGGAAGCCTGATGTCTCATACAACCGCATATTCCCAAATGACTAGTGGTCTCTAGATTGCTCCGAGCACTTCTGGAATGAGGTACCTCACCAAGACCACTTAGAGAGGCCACAGAGTCACCTTCCTGCCATGCTCCAGACAACTTCATTGCCTGAAGGATTTTCCTTCTTTCTTGTTTATTCTGCATCATTTCTTCAAATTATTGCCCCAACTCTCTGTACAAGGGGAACTTACTCCCTTTAAGAAATACTCTGAGTAGGACCTCCTGGGATAAAAATCACCAAATATTCTTGACATCAAGGAAGCCCCAGGATCCCTTCCCCAAACCAGTCCTCTCAGTCATATGCCCTATTTGATGATGCTTCCCAGCAGAATTCAGACCCATGATCTCTCTTCTCCATTTCTGCTGTGTTTTGTGGGGCATCTTATTTACATTATATATTTTCTCTGACTAAATTTGGAGGTCAGGTGCCCCTGATTTTCTTCTGCCTAGTAAATATCCACCTTTAATTTTATATTTAGAGAGAAAAGATGGACTGAGGGGAACATACTTGCAATATGCAATTCAGGCCATCAACTTATGCAGGAAGTCTTCAGTCAAATATTTAGGTCAACATATTTCTTCTCTAAGAGGGAAAGAATATATTTATAACTATCATCATTGGAGTAAATGTTGTCCAGCTTTGATTTGGAGACTTGGGAAAGCAGAGGAGTAGTTTACTGCTTTGTGACTGCTTTTGAGGATAGCATCTTACCTTACGGGTCTCAGAGCCTTACTATCCTCATCTTAAAATGGAGTGAATAATACCTGCCAACATCACAGAATGTCATGAAGCTCACACCGTATTTGTGAAAGTGACTTTCAAATGTTGAATTTTGTAAAATGTAATTATTGTCATTATAAACGAGCTGACTCTTTCTTAGGTATAATTTCTTAGAAGTCCATGGAGGCGATGTTAGTTACCCTTCAACAAATTTCAATTATTTAAGAAATAAAATATAGTACTTTCAAATTCATTTCATGTATTTCTGTTGCTAAGTATTACTAGTAGTTTTAAATTTGGTTATGATATTTCACAAAACAGCTAAGAATATTTAACAGACTTGATCTCATCATCAAAAGATTTTTTGTGTGTTTCACATTTTTAACCTTTCATGCTATAGCATTAGCACCTCTGATTTAAGGCTGGGCACAGGAAGCAGATGGCAGATATAATTGCTGAGAGTTGATGTCTGGTCTCAGGAAAGCTGGTATTGCAGTGACATAATTTGCTTCCATTGACCAACAGGTGCCTCGCCTGCTCTGTGACTACCTTCTGAGAAGCAGAACCAGCATGGCTTTTGAGTCAGACTGACCTGGCTTCAAGTTTTAGCTGGGTCTTTTCACTTTAGTTATTTTCCTTCTGCATTTAAAATTTAAAAAATAAATAAATAAATAAAAATTTTAAGTTTTTTCATTTTAATTATTTTGTTTAAGCTGAGATACTAAGTCCTACCTTGCAGCGTGTTTGAGGACTAAAGTGAGGAGTATTAAGTAACACACCTGGGATTTAGAGATTTAAAAAAAAAATGTCTCCTTTCTTCTTCTTCCACCTCCAAACTGATGCTCTGGTATCTCCGGCTGAGTCCCCAGACGTTTAGCTTGAGCAAAGGGAGGGTCGAGTTAACATCGAGCTCAGTTGTTGCATATCCTCCAGTTGGAAGGATTCTGCTGTACAAGACTATTTCCTAGGTAGGGTGCTAATTGGTTGGTCATATGGAATATAAGTGAATTCAGATCTTTGTCTTGATGAATGCCTTCTCATTGAATATGCACCTATTTATCACAGGATAGCAATGACAATTTTTCACAGAAAGAAATGTTTCTAATTTACATATATGTGCCTGATGCATGAAGTGCGTTTTATAAATCACTATGTCATCACCACCAAAAAATGCCCTCTAGCCATATTAAAAAGAGCCCATGACAAGGGACCTATCAAATTGAATGGAAAGGCCATAAAACCATCAGTTCATTTGACATAAAACTGATATATTATGTGATAATGCTTCAAGTAGAACCCGGGACCCCATTCATCACATAGGCTGTTCGTTGGCTAGGTTCTGAGCTGTGTGTTAATGAAACCGTCACGCTCTGCTCAAGCTGCAGATTGCAGGCCCCGGTCAGCACTGGGGGCCTACACACCAGAAAGTGTTCCCACTGAAAATATGGTTTGTTCACTAGTGAACTTTTCTGGGAGAAAGTTGTAACAGGACAGAGGTCCCACAGCTTCTTGGGGATAGTGTCTTCACAGGTAAAGGGTGAGACAAGATCCATGGTTCTTGGTAAGAGAATTGCATTGGGCTCATCTGGCTAGCCTATAAAGGCGCAGGGGCTAGGGCCCCATCCTGGGGGCAGGACCTGGGTATCCCGCTTTAAAAAGATCTCATGATGGTTCCAATGCTCACCCTGGGTTTAGCTTTTTTTTTTCTTTTTTCTTTTTTCTTTTTTTTAAAGATCTATTTATTTATTAGAGAGAGAGAGAGAGAGAGAGACCACAAGGGCTGGGGGTGGGGGATCCTCAAGCAGGCTCCCTGATGAGCATGGAGCTGGATGCAGGGCTCCACCCCATGGCCCTGGGATCATTACCTGAGCCGAAATCAAGAGTGAGACTCTTAATTGACTGAGCCACCCAGGCACCCCCGGGTTTAGCCTTTTTACTCAGTGTCATTACAGCACTAGCAGCATCAGGATCTGCTGGCACTTTGTTAGAAATGCGGAATCTCAGACCTACAAAGTTGGAATCTGAATTCTAACAAATTGCCATCAACTCAATGCCTAGTAAAATTGGAGCAGCATTAGAGAAGTATCTCACAGCCTTGGCCCCATGTTAATTAATATCCCTTGGGGAGCTTTTAACATCCCAATGCCCAGCTGTGTCACAGACTCTAATAAAAACCTCTGGGAGTGGAGCCCAGGCATCAGAGTTTTATCTCCCCAGGTGATTCTAATGTGTAGACACGCTTGAGAACTACTAGATTAGAACCTCGTTTACAGTGTATACCCGAGGCTTCAGCTGGTCCTGAACACAGAACACTGATGGGAACACGCAGAATCAGTGGTTTAAGGAGGCAGCTTGAAGTAACAGCAGAAAAGAGGAGAGGTATTCTTTGCTGAGTTCCTCCTTCACTCAGGTATTGTTTCACTCTTTTATCTATAGCTTCAAGACAATGCTACCAGGTAGGAATTGTTAAATATTTTTTAAATTAGAAAATTGTGGCTCAAAGAGGTAAAGTGATTTGCCCAGAGTTGTAAAGCTAGTGAACACTGTGTATCCCGCACCAGAAGTCTTGCTCTCTGCTATACTACCCTCCCCTCTTAGAACCCTCAGAAGGTTCTTCTCCCTCTGTACCTCCCAGGATATATTAGATTTTTTTTTTTTTTTTTAGTGAGAGCACAATTCCAGAAGTGATAGGTAGAAATAGGATGATTGTTTTTCCCAGAACCATTCTGCAAGTGTCATCAGCATGGAATGTAGAGAAATATCCAAACTCAAAACTTTCTGGGTTAGGATCAGTAGAAACCTGGAGGAGCCCGGATTTGCCCCGCTGGGTGGTGGAGCCAGGTGGGGCCTTATCTTTGTGTCTTTATTCCAGTTAACTAATGCAATCTCCTTAGTACGTAATGACCATACTATTGAAATTTAGTGCTCACTTAAAAAAAAAAAAAAAAAAACACAACTTGAGATATAATTGACATACAATAAGCTGTGCATATTTAAAGCATACAACTTGGTAAGTGTTTATATATATATACACACATTTGTGAGACTATCACCACAATCAAGGTAACAAACACATCTGCCACTCCCTGAGATTTTTCTTTCATTAAAAGATTTCATTTATTTGAGAGAGAGAGAACAGGGAGAGAAGCAGAGGGAGAGAGACAAGCAGACTCCATACGGAGCATGGAGCCCAAGGTGGGCTCGATACTACAACCCTGAGATCATGACCTGAGCAGAAATCCAGAGTTGGCCACTTAACAGACTGAGCCACCCAGGTGCCCCACTACATTTTTCTTTGTGCTTCTTTGCAATAACTCTTTCCTGTCCCTCCCCACTCCCAGGCTACCACTGATCTGCTGTCAGAAATAGGTTTGCCTTTTCTAGAATTTTGTACAAATGGAATTATACAATGTTTACTCCTTTATTAGTCTGGCTTCTTTCAATAATTATTGTGAGATCCATCTAAGTTGTTGCACGTATCAAGTGTTTGTTTTATCATTTACCTATTTACCTGGTGAGGGTTTGTGAAACAGTAAAAAAATATATTTTTGGTTTTTGTCCCTAGTTCCTTACACATTCATCCTGAAACCCTTGGAATTCTCCGAGGAAGGCGTATTTTTAGGATGCTAATGAGATGACTCTTGGCTGAAAGGCCCTTAGCTTCAGGATGGAAGCTGGTCACCAGAGAGACCAAGTCATTTTGGAACATTCAGCCCCACCCCCACATTTCCAGTGAGGGGAGAGGAACTAGAGATTGAATTAATTACCAGTCGCCAATGATTTAATCAGCCACACCTGTGTAAGGGAACCTTCATAAAACCTCATAAACGAGGTTCAGAAAAGCTTCCAAGTTGGAGAGCACATCAAGGTCCTGGAAGGGTTATATATCTAGAGAAGGCCTGGAAGCTTCATGTCCCTTCCCCCATACCTTGCCCTATTCATCTCTTCCATCTAGCTGTTTTCGGGTTGTATTGTCTGTGATAAACTGATGATAATAGTAGAGTGCTTTTCTGAGTTCTGTGAGCAATTTTAGCTAATTACCAATCCTGAGGCAAGGGTCATGAGAACCCCTTTAGTCCAGTCACTCAGAAATACCTCCAGGGACTTGTGAGTGGAATCTGAAGTTGGGGACGTCTCGTGGTTCTAAGCTCTAACCTGTGAGGTCTGTGCTAACTCCGGGTAGTTAACTTCAGAATTGAACTGAGTTGTAGGACATCCATTTGGTGTCCAGAGAGTTGGAAAATTCATTGTTGGTGTGGAAAAGACCCCATGCATTTGGTGTCAGAAATATTGTGAGTAAAAACATCTAAGACAGGTATGGTTGTATAACCCCTAAACTGGAAAACTCCAACAAAGTTTCTATGAACATTATGTATGAGGCTTTGCATGGTCCTATGTTTTCATTTCCCTTGGATAAATATCTAGGAGTGGAATGGTTAGGTCATATAGAAGATGTATGTTTTTTGTAAGAAAATTCCAAACTATTTTCCAAAGTGGCATTTTATATCCCCAAAAGCAGTATGTGAAAGTTTCATATGCTCTATCTACTTACCTACACTTGATATGTTCAATCTTTTAAACTTCAGACATTCTAATAACATCTCCTTGTGGTTTTAGTTAGCACTTTCCAGATGACTAATGAGCATCTTTTCATATATTTATTGGAATGCGTGTGTGATCCATTCTAATTTTTTGCCCTTTTTCATAGGGTTCTTTTCCTATTATTGCATTTTGAGGGCTTGCTATACATACTGGGTAAATGTAAGTTATGTGATTTTAAAAATGTTTTCTTTCAATCTATGACTTGCCTTTTAAAAAAAAGAAGATTTTATTTACTTATTTTAGAGAGCAAGTATGCATGGGGAGTAGAGGGGGAGGCAAGGGGAGAGGGAAAGAGAGTCTTCAGCAAACTGAGCAGACACCGATAATGTCAGGTATAGTATTCCTGATTATAGGGTGTTTTTCTTTAAGCACTTTGAACATATCCTGCCACTCTCTTCTAGCCTTCAAAGTTTCTTCTGAAAAATCAGTGGAAAGCCCAATGGGGGTTTCCTTCTTATGACCTAATTGCTTATCTCTTGCTGCTTTTAGAATTTTCTCTTTATCTTGAATCTTTGAAATTTTAATTATTACATGTCTTGGTGTGGACCTCCTTGGGTTCATCTTGTTTGGAACTGTGTGTTTCTTGAACCTGGATGTTTATTTTCTTCCCCAGGTTAGGAAAGTTTTTAGCTATTATTTCTTCAAAATTTTTTGCTCCTTTCTTTTACTTCTCCTTGTGGAGCCCCTATGATGAAAAATGTCTGTTTGCTTGATTTTGTCCAAGAGAACCCTTAACCTATCCTCATTTCATTTTATTCTTTTTTCATTTTGCTGTTCAGTTTTGATGTTTTCCATTACCCTGTCTTCCAGATTGCCGATCCATTTTTCTGCATCCTCTAACTACTGTTGATTTCCTCTACTTTATTTTTCATTTATTGTATTCTCAACTCAAATTGGTTCTTTCTAAAATTTCTCTTTTGTTGAAGTTCTCACAAAGTTCATCCACTCTTCAGTCCACTGAGCATGTTTATAACCATTACTTTGAACTCTCTATCAGACTGGTTATCTCCATTTCATTTAGTTCTTGTTCCTAGGTTTTGTCTTGTTCTTTCATCTGGAGCATACTTCCATCTCCTCATTTTGCTTAATTTTCAGTGACTGTTTCTATGAATCAGGTAGAGCAGCTACTTTCCTTAAGCTTAAAGGAATGATCTTCTATATGGTCATCCCCTGTGTAGACTGCGTGTGCCTGGTACCTTTGGCTGGCTGGAGCTGTGACTGGGATGGGCTGGGGATCTTGGGGAACTCTGTCCTGGGGCTGCTCTGGTGGGATGACCAAAGCTGAAGTGGGTGTGAGCCAGGGCAGCCCTGAGGCTGACAGAGAGCACCTTGGCAGGATAGCTAAAACTCAAGTGGACACAGGCCAATGTAGTTTCAGTGCTCTCAGCACAGGCCCTGGCAGGACAGTTAAAGCTAAAGTGGGTTCAAGCTAGGATGTTCTGGGACTCTTCAAGCATGGGGCACACTGGTGCAGCTAATAGATCCCAGGTAGGGTACAGGCTGGAGGTCCTGATGGAGCAGCTGGAGCTGAGGCAGGCTTAGGCAGGGGATTCCTGGTGTGCTTCATGTACAGGGTGTCCTGTAAGAGCAGCTAGAGCTGAAGTGGGCATGTCCCTTGAGCACTCTGCAGTACGGCTGTCCTAGTATCTTGTCTGGAGCTCAAGTGGTATGAGCTTGGAGAATTGTGGAGTGCTTTGCATCTTTGTCACCTTGGCAAGATGACTGGAGCGGTAGGAAATGCTGACCGGGAGCATGCTACTATGTACCACACTGGGGCTGCTCAGCAAGACGGCTTGGGCTAATGTGGGGGCAGGGGGACAGGGATCACTGTGGCAGTAGGCCAGCTAGGCACTCGATCAGTGCTTCCATCCACCCTCTTAAGGTGGAGAGGGAAATGTAAACCATGGTCCTTACCAGCCACTCCAACACAGAACATTCTGGGAGCTCCACCCGCCATTTGGTAGAATTCTAGGGCAATATTCTAGTTGCTCTTTTAAATTGGAGCTTTTTCTTTCCTGTGCCCCAGGACATCTGGAGCTTGAGTGGACTAGGGACCTGGAGCTTACTGAGGTGGTAGGTCAGCTATCGCACCTATTTTTTAAAAAAATTTTTTTTAAAGATTTTATTTATTTATTCAGGAAAGACTCACCAAGCGAGGCAGAGACAAGGCAGAGGGAGAAGCAGACTCCCTGTGGGGAGCCCAATGTGGGACTTGGTCCCAGGACCCAGGATTATGACCTGAGCCAAAGGCAGACGGTCAACCGCTGAGCCACCCAGGTGCCCCACCAGCTATGGCATCTAAACCATGCCCTTGTTTGCACTACCAAGGTGGAGAAGGAGCATAAACCATGTGCTCACCAGCCTCCTTCGACTAGAGAAAATTCCAGCAGCTCCCCTGCTGTTTGACAGAGTTCTAGGGCTGAATCTTTTATATTCTCATTGCTCTTATAAAGTGTGGCTTTTTTTCCGTGCCCCAGAAGAATCTTCTCACCATTCCTCCCTACTATAGTTTGCAACATCAGGAATGGGAGCTCCCTTTGCTACCGTGTCTCCATCTCTCTTGCTGTTCTCTCTGTGGTCTAGCTTTCGCTGTGCAGAAGCTGTTCAGTCAACCCCCACTCTTTCTCAGGGGGAACTGCACTATAAATAGGTGTAAATTTGGTGTGTCTGTGGAGAGGGTGAGCTCAAGGTCTTCCTGGGTGGCCATCTCAACCACTGCCTGTTGTTATTAAAATATGGCATGAGTCTGGGAGAGTATATACATCTTAAATATAAGTTCAAGATACATAGAACATTGCATACATTCTAGATTCCTTTCTCATGTCAATCCCTGCATTTGCCCTTTCCATCAAATATTAGTTTATCTTATCTTTTTTGAGTTTTCTGTAAAGGGAATCCTACAGTATGTACTCATTTTTATCTGAATTAATTCCTTAAAAGTTATTTCTTCATGATTTATCCATATCGTTGTGAGGAAAAAGAGTCCTTTTTTTCCCCTGCTTTATAGTACTCTATTGTAAAAAAATATACAACGATTTGCCCATTCTTTTATTGATAAGGTTATTTCCCATTCAGACTATTTATGAATAATACTGTTGAACATTCCTGCACATGTATTTTGGTGTACATATGTACACACTTATATTGTATGTATTATTAGAACAGATTTGATGGATTGGAGAGCAGGTCTATTCTTAGCTTTGGTAGATCTTGCAAATCAGTTTTCTAAAAGGGTTATGTCCATTTACATTCTTACAAGCAAACTGAATGAGAGGTTCATTTGTTTCACATTCTTGCCAAAATCTGGTAATTTAGGTTTTTGCTTGTTAATTTTCAGTTTAGCCATTCTTTTCTATGTGTAGTGATATCTCTTGATGGTTCTGTTTTTTAACATTATGAAAATTAATAATTATTTTTCATGTGATTTTGGTTATTTGAATATCTTCATTTATGAGAGGTGTGTTTTTCTCTTTTGCTTATATTGTTTACTTTTTCTTATTAAAGCTGTTTATAAAATATGAATAGGCATCCCTTGTCTTTTCTTTTTTTTTAAGATTTTATTTACTTATTTCAGAGAAACAGAGCATGAGCAAGGAGAGGAAGGAAGGGAGAGGGACAAGCAGATTCTTTGCTGAGTGGGGAGCCTTATGTGGGGTCCTATCCTAGGACCCTGAGATCATGACCTGAGCTGATGTCAGACTTCACTCACTGAACCATCCAGGCACCCCAGAAGTCCCTTATCTTATTCACACATTACAAATAATTTATCCCAGATTGTGGCTTCCCTTTTTGTTCTCTTAATATGTCTTTAAAAAAAAAGTTTTCTGAAAGTATAATTTTCATGCCATTAAATTCATCATCCATTTTAAGTGTACGGTTTGAAGATATTTAGTGAATTTATTCAGATAACCACCACTATAACCTAGTTTTAGATTTATTTAATATCCAGAACCAAAAATTGTAGGAGTAAAATTTACCATATTCTACACTTTGGTTTTGTAGGGAGGGTTCATTCCACAAAGAGGATTCATCATTGTAGCCAAATGTCCCACGAGTCAATGGTTTTATAATAAACATAAAATCTTAATTGTAATGACATATAGTTTATTAATCCATTCCTTCATGGCTAAACCTTGTTGTGTCTTAGGAAGTACAAGAGAATTTTCCTCTTTTCTTTACCCTGAAAACCTGGTGAGACTCCTGGAAATAAACCCCACAAAATTCACGGGAGGGGGGTGGTTCCTTATGCTGGGGCCCCAGTAATGTTCATTTCTCAAACTAGTTCACACTCAATCTTTAACAATTAGCCATTTGCCCTGTAAGTGATTTGCTGGTTCCAGCTCAGTTAGTTAAGTGTCCAACTGTTGGTTTGGGCTCTGGTCATGATCTCAGGATTCTGGGATCGAGCCCTGATTTGGGGTCCACACTCAGCTCAGAATCTGCTTGTTCCTCTCCCACCCCTGCTCATGCTCATATTCCCTCTTTCTCAAATAAATAAAATCTTAAAGATTTATGACCCATTCTCTTTTCCTCTTGGGAATCCAATTATATGTATGTTAAATGCTTTTACTTTTATACTTTCTTGTATTTTCTATATTTTTGCTCTCTAAGCATCAGCCTAGATATTTTCTACTGTTATATCTTCCTATTTCACCAATCCTTTGCTCTGCTGTGTCTAATATTCTATTAAACCTATCTATTACTACTAGAGTACAACTAATTTTTTTCAGTTTTGAAATTTTACTTAAATTCTAATTTACCGGGATCCCTGGGTGGCGGCGCAGGGGTTTAGCGCCTGCCTTTGGCCCAGGGCGCGATCCTGGAGACCCGGGATCGAGTCCCACGTCGGGCTCCCGGTGCATGGAGCCTGCTTCTCCCTCTGCCTGTGTCTCTGCCTCTCTCTCTCTCTCTCTCTCTCTCTCTGTGTGTGTGTGTGTGTGTGTGTGTGTGACTATCATAAATAAATATTTTAAAAAATATTATAAAAAAATTCTAATTTACCACTTTTTCATTTTTCTTCTCAAATATATTAGTCATAATTGTTTTGGAGTTTTGTCTTATAATGAAGGAATATGGAATACCTGTGGGTCTGTTCCTGTTGTCTGTTTTCTCATAGTTTTCAGTCATTTAGTCCTGTTTCTTGGCATGCTTGGTAAATTTTGTGTGCGTATGGAATGCCAGTTATGTATGAAAAATTGAGGAGACTCCAAATTATGGTTATCTTCTTCTAGAGACCTGTTATCTTCTAACAGGCAGATAGGGCATGACCAGATCACTTTGATTCATCAAGTCTGACCTATTTCTTGTCTGTCCTTGCTCCTGAGATTCTTAAGGTTCTCGGGGGAATGCCTATATTGTTTGTGAGCCCTGAACTTCAATTTTGAGATATTGTGATATAGCATAAGAAGTATATATTTGGTCTTCATCCGATTCCTAGCACAGAGCCCTTAAAACCCTTGGAATTTCTTAAGGGATAAGAGTGATAAAGGTGTCTTTTTATTCATAACAAGCCTCTTTCAACCACACCTTGCTTTATGTTAATGAGATAACCTTTGGTAAGCCCCTAAGGATAGGAATGGGGCTGATTGCCAGGGAAACCAACCACGTGGGGGAATAAAATTTGTAGGACACCAAATATGTATCCACCAGAAAATGGGAACACTTTTTGGTGTGTTTGTGTATGGGACAGGAACAACTCCCACAAATTTGCACAGCCAGAGTATTCTGTGAGTAGACAAGAGGTGGGTTTTTTTCTCCTTTTAAAGAAAGGCAGACTGCCACATGCAGCACCTCATTTAGATGTGTCTGGAGTCTTGGAAACTTGACTAGCCTATATTCTCCTATAAATGGACCATAAGAGCTTGTTTGCTGGTTGTAGTAGGGGGAGTGTAGCTACTTGAATACGTTTGACTGACATATGGTCCTCCTCTGTCACAGCAGTTCCTCCTTTGAGCACACAGCTTCTGGAGGGACACACATGGAGCAGTGAGGAAGGAAAGGAACATCCACCTACCCAGCCAGATCAGCTGAATCAATCCTGACAATTGATAGGGTGACAATATCACAGCCAGATTGCCCTCACATCCAAGAGGTGTTTTGCCTTATACATTTTTCTCTCTAGAATCATTGACAATGCCTAAATCTCAACTTAGCTTTATAGCCTTTTAGCAACCCATTTCTTCTTGATTTCTGGATTCTTGTCTGGCGCATGTGCAACTGAGGAATTGGCAATTGCTTTAAGGGTGGAAATGCAATGAGAAAGTCAGTCTCACCTCTCTACGGTTCTGTCTCTAGGACATTGGTATCAGGTTCTGCTTGTCATTAGCCATGAGCTCCACTTTATTTTTTCTCTCTAATCTGATACTTTCTTGAGTAATATGTAGTTACTTCTCAGTACCTATGCCCTTGAATATACAAATGCCTCCAGGAGAAAATACAGCTTTGCTTTCTCTTTGGAATCATGGCTCCTCAATGCCTGGCTAGCCTCATTATTCTCTGATGGTTTCAATTAGCTGTCTTTAAATCATTTTTTATCCAGTTTTTATAGTTTTTCTCAACTAAACTGTGATACCAACTTCAGCAAAACCAAATGTAGAAGATTTAAAATACACTTTTATTTACTTTTAAAGAAATCTTTAATTTTATAAACCCTAAATTCTAAATGTATAGAGATTATCAGTCCTGCTTTTCTAAGGATCTTTTGTATGGTACATTGAGTACTTTAAGTTGTGGTTGTTTCTTAGTTCTAAACTCCATTATTAACTAGTATGCAGTAATAACATTTTAAAATAATTATTTCTAAGGGAAAATACTTTGAATTTATATTCAGTCAAAATATGGGAATATGGTAATGCCTCAGAAATGAGGCAACAGTTTAAGGAGCCAATTTCTTTTTCTGAAATAAGTAACTAAAAGAATTTTGCAAGATGAATAAATAAAATTTATTAAACATAAAGAAAAATCCAAACCTTGCTCATATCCGATGTAATTCACTTTAAATCAATTCCAGAAGGAAAAAGAAATCTTGATTATGTCCAAAAGATATTAAGGAAATGAAGATGAGGTAAGAAACTGCATAAGACAAAGACCAAACCCAATTATTAGATTTACCTTTAGACTGAATAAATTTCGATCTGGGAAATCAAGTTCCTGTAACCAACAAGAAAACTTAAAAACTAAAAAAACATTTTTCCCAAATCAAAAACTAAAAATTGCAGGTATGAGAATGACTCTCCAGGGCACAAGAATCATAATTCTGGATATATTGGTTTCATCCCTGTGTTTATACAGCATCAGATTTTTCTTACTATGAAAACAACATTAAAAAGCTGTACTGATGCTGCAGTTGTACCTCAGTAGCCATTTGCATGTAGATCAGAACTAGAAAAAATTAGTTCAATAACAGATTTACTGGAGCAAGGAAATGAGTAGTCATTAAAATTTTTATTACTTTTTGTTTACTGATATTTTACATTGAATATAGATTTAAAGCAAGATTATATATACATAAAAGTTGGAATAGAAAATACTCCAGGGGCTGGAACTATGAGTGATATTTTTCTTTCTTCTATGTTTCTATAGTTTGAAATTTGCTGCATTCAGCATGCATTACTTTCTTAATAAAAAATAATATTAAAATAGTTTAGTATTGAGTAAAGAATCTGTGAAAACTGTTATAAGTTGGTGTGTAGCTTCACTCTGTGGTGGCTGCCCCTTACTATCATAAATCAGACTTTGATGATCTGTAACCATTCAGGAAACGAAGAAAATCCTGTGTGCTTCCTGTCCCAAAGGAAAAAATGCACTCTGGTTAACCCAAATAGACTAGACCAGGGATGGTCTCCTGGCATTGATTATGCAGCACTGATGTTGACAATTAATGAAGAGCAGTTGAGTTTGTAATTTCTTCAGTGGCTTTTCAGGAATTTTGTGGGATTTTTGTCTACTCAGGCCTGGTGGGGAAGAGAATATTGGCAGATGCTTACTTGTCAAGCAGTAGTTGGGGAGAAATCTGAGTAAACTGTCAAAATATGGTTTTGGAAAAAAAGGTTTTAATCAACCTTAATACATTATTTATACCTTGGTTTCATGTTCATCTTCATCATGATTTTTAGTCTTTATGTTTTGTTCATGGAAATTCTAAAAAATAAGCTGATCGTTTTGAACATCTCATCAACATTTTTGTCTTATCTTTTTTTAAAAAAAAATATTTATTTATTCATGAGAGAGAGAGAGGGGGGGAGAGAGAGAGAGAGAGAGAGAGGCAGAGACACAGGCAGAGGGAGAAGCAGGCTCCCTGCAGGAAGCCTAATGTGGGACTCAATCCTGGGACTCCAGGATCATGCCCTGAGCTGAAGGTGGTACTAAACCACTGAGCCACCCGGGCTGCCGTTTCTGTTTTATCCTTTGTAAAATTTTATTTCTATGGATCTAACCAAGTCCTCTTTGAGGTGTTTTATTCTGTATGCTCTGGGATAACTGGAAGACCCAGGAAAAGGCTCACTGGCTACAAACTAGGGATTATTACAATAGTCACAAGCCCAATCATTTGCACTATCAGTGATATTTTAAGTATTTCAGGTTTTACTGACATTTCCAGGCAGATCTATAGACCATGACTGAAAGACCTCTCTGGGTTGCACTTATTTTTCAAGCCATTGTCCTTGCCTAGAATGGCTACTCTGTCCTCTTATATAAATTCCATTTGATTTCACAAGGCCCATTTACTCAATGAATATTAACTGAATACCTACATTATGGTAGATAATGTTTTAGGCAATGAACAAATAATAATAAACAAGATTTCTGTTCTTATGAATCTTACATTGTGAAAAAGACAACTAAACAAATGAATTTCAGATAAAAAGGGGGAAAAGGTATCTGTGGTAGAGGTCTGTTTTCATCATGGTAGTCAAGAAAAGCTACTCTGAGTCACATTTGAGCAGGGAACTGAAAGAGCCCAAGAGTGAAACATGTAGCCTAAGGAAAGAATGTTCCATGTAGAGAGTACCTAAGGTACTCCTTTAGGGTAAGGTCCTAATAGGATTGAAAATCAGCAAGAAAGAATTAATTTCTCCATTTTCAGTGAGAAACTCTTAATTCCCCCAGCTCACAATGATCAGACTCTTATAATAGCACTTGTCTGTGTCATTCATTTAGCACCAAATATATGTTGCATTACACTAGCCATCTTTGAGAAGTTGAGACGCTTGCTCTCTACTTAAGACTCAATTACTTCCAGCCAGACCTTGTCCTATGCCTCTTGATATACTCAAAGCCAAAAACAGTACTCTCATCTAACATGCAGTAAACACTAATGCTGACCATGATCCAATGTAACGACCTTCACTGTTGTCATGCCCTAAAGGACCTTGTCAACTCTAGACTGAGAACAGACTGAGGCACTGGCTATCTAAAAAAATATATCCAAAAATACATGTTGGTTTTGAACTTCTGTTTAGGTTTATTTTGTAATGATCTGATAATTTTGTAAATGTGTTCATAATTTATTAAAACAATATACTCTCCATTGAAACTACAATTAAAGTGAATCACCTTTAGTTGCAGAAAAATGGCCTTTGTCATACGTTTTTAGCATGAAAACAAAGGTTTTTTTGGGGGACTGAAATAATGTAAACTTCATAACTACAGCTTAAAATCAGCCTTCCCCTTTGTCATATTTTTGTGTTTCAAGACCAAAATCAAGGCTTATGATGCTAGTTTCTTACACCATTGCTATTTTCTCTAAGCTGAGAAAGTACATTGACAGAGAGATTATTCACACTGCAGAAGTGTGTTATTGTAATATTGGAATCCTAATAGTGGTTGTAAAATTTCATGGTTTAAGAAAATAGTACAACTCCATGGAGACATGTAAATAAATAGCAATATGATGTTTGAAATTAAAAGGTGAAACATTTGTACATTGCCTTTCAAAAGGGCTGATAAAACACCAACTTTGAAGTAAGAATACTGTAATTGTGGCTTTATTCTGAGTTAGAATAATGACTCCCTCTGATAATAATGTTCTAAAGTTGTCTTACTTCTGTGCTTACCCAAAGAAACAACCTGGGATTTTTGAGTAGTCAGTACTTATGTATGTGTATGTATATATTAATATACAATTTTATATTAGTTTCGGGTGTACAACATAATGACATATTTATGTACATTAAGAAATGGTCACCACATATGTGTAGTTATCATTCATTTTCACATCCTCACCAACATTTGTTATTTCTTGTCTTTTTGATAGTGACCATTCTGACAGGTATAAGGTGATATCTCATTCTGATTTAAAAAAAAAAAAATTATGTATTTTTTTCATGAGAGACCCAGAGAGAGAGGCAGAGACATAGACAAAGAGAGAACCCATTGCAGGACTCGATCCTGGGACCCCAGGATCACAACCCGAGCCAGAGACGCTCAACCACTGAGTCACCCAGCCACACATCATTGTGATTTTTGATATGCATTTTCCTGATGATTAGTGATGTTGAGGAGCTTTTCATGTGCCAGTTGGCCATCTACAGGTCTTTGCAAAAATGTCTATTCAGGTCCTCTGCCCATTTTTTAATTAAAATTTTTATATTGAGTTTTATGCAGTTTTTAAAAAAGATTTTATTTAGAGAGAGAGCATGGATGAACAGAGGGAGGACCAGAGGGGGAGGGAATAAGAATCTGAAGCAGATTCCATGTTGAGTATAGGGCCTGAGAGGGCTCGATTCCATGATCATGAGATCATGACCGAAGCTGAAGCCAAGAGTCTGACGCTTAACCAACTTAGCTACCAAGGTACCCCTTTATGAGTTTTTAGATTTTTTGGGATGTGAACCCCTTATAAGAGATATCCTATGCAAATATTTTCTCGCATTCATTTTGGGAGAAGGTTTCCCTCACTGTGCAAAGCATTTTTATTTTTAGGTCAATGTAGTTGTTTATTTTTGCTTTTATTGTCCTTGCCTATAGAGGCCGATCTAAAAATACCACGAAGACAAATGTCAAAGAGCTTACTCTGTATGTTTTTCTTTTTCTTTTTTTGAGTTTTATTTGAGAGAGAAAAAGAGTGAGGGGGCACACAGAGAATCTCAAGCTAGCTCTATGGAGCCAGCATGGAGCCTGAAACAAGGCTCAATCTCATGACCCTGAGATAATGGCCTGAGCCAAAATCAAGGGTTGGATACTTAACTGACCACCCAGATGCCCCTGCCTAAGTTTTCTTCTAGGGGTTTTGTGTTTTCAGATCTTATATTTTAGTCTTTAATCCATTTTGATTTCTTTTTGTATATGGTATAAGAAAATGGTCCAGTTTTGTTCTTTTGAATGTAGCTGTCCAGTTTTCCCAGTGCCATTAAGAGATTGTCTTTACCTTATTGTATATTCTTGCCTCCAGTATTATAGATTTATTGACTATATAAGCATGAATTTATTTCTGGGCTTTCTATCTATTCCATTAATCTATGTATCTGTTTTTGTGCCAGTATCATTACTATAGCTTTTTAATAAGTTTTAAATCCAGGAGCAAACACTTTAGGCTTTGGCTTTTTTCTTTTTTCTTTTTTTTTTTTTTTTTTTTTAGATTTTATTTATTTATTCATGAGAGAGACAGAGAGAGGCAGAGATATAGGCAGAGGGAGAAGCAGGCTCCATGCAGGGAGCCTGATGTGGGACTCAATCCTGGGACTCCAGGATCACACCCTGGCAGGTGCTAAACTGCTGAGCCACCCAAGTGTCCCAGCTTTGTTTTTTCTCAACATTTTTTGGGTATTTGAGGTCTTTTGTTGTTCCATACAAATTTTAGGATTATTTGCCTTACTTCTGGGGAAAAACGCCATTGATATTTTGATAGAGATTACGCTGAATCTGTAGATTGCTTTAGGTAGTATGGACATTTTAACAATATTCTTTTAATCCATGAACACACTGTATCTTTTAAGATTTTGTTTATTCATGAGAGACAGGGAGAGAGAGGCAGAGACGCAGGTAGAGGGAGAAGCAGGTTCCTCATGGGGAGTCTGATGCAAGACTCAATCCCAGGACCCCAAAGGCAAGACACCCAACCACTGAGCCACCTAGGTGTCTCAAATACAGTATATCTTACAATTCATTTATGTTATCTTCAATTTCTTTTATCAGTATTTTTAGTTTCAGAATACAGATCTTTTACCTTCTTGGTTAAATTTATTCCTAGGTATTCCCTTTGATATGATTGTTAACGGTCTGTTTCCTTTATTTCATTTTCTGATAGTTTACTATTAGTGTGTAGAAATGCAACAAGTTTCCAATATGTTGATTTTTGTATCCTGTACCTTTGATGAATTCATTTAATAGTCCTAACAGTTTTTTGATAGAATCCATATATATAGGGATATATATACATATACATATATGTATATATAGTATCCTCTCATCTGCTAATAATGAGAGTTCTACTTTTTCCTTTCCAATTTGGATGCTTTTTACTTATTTATTTTTTTCTAGCTAACAGCTGTGAATAAACAGGTGAGAGTGGACATCTTTATCTTATTCCTGATCTTACAGGAAAAGCTTTCAACTCTTCATTGATTATGTTAGCTGTGGGTTTGTCATATATAGTCTTTATTATGTTGAGGTACACTCCTTCTATATCCACTTTGTTGAGATTTTTATCATGAATGGATGTTGTACTTTGTCAAATACTTTTTCTGCTTTTATTTAGATGATCATATGACTGTCGTTCTTCATTTTGTTAAAATGGTGTACCACATTCATTGACTTGCAGATATTGAACCACCTTTGCATCCCTGGAATAAATACCACTTGGTCATGGAGTATGATCCATTTAATGTATTGTTGAATTCCATTTGCTAATATTTTGTGTCCAATTTTTGCATTTTTGTTAATCAGGGATAATGACCTACAATGTTTAGTTTAGTTGTTTTTGTATGGTCTTTCTCTGGTTTAGGTATCATTTTAGCCTTGTAAAATGAGCTTGGAAGCATTCCTTCCTCTTCAACTTTTTTGAGATAGTTTGAGAGGATAGGTATTAACTCTTCTTTAAATGTTTGGTAGTATTCACCTGTGTAGCTATCTGGTCCTGGACTCCAATTTGGGAGTTTTTTGATTACTGATTCAATTTCATTACTAGTAATCGGTCTGTTCAAAATTTCTATTTCCTCCTGATTTAGCCTTGGGAGATTTTATGTTTTTAAGAATCTATCCATTTCTTCTAGGTTTTCCAATTTGTTAACATGTAATTGTTTAGTTTTTAAATTATCTTTTGTATTTCTGTGATATCAATTGTAACTTCCCTTCCATTTCTAACTGTATTTGGGCCATCTCTCTCTCTCTCCTCTCTCTCTCGTCTAGCTGAAGGTTTATCAATTTCATCTTTTTGAAAAACCAACTCTCCATTTCATTAATCTTTCTACTTTTTAAATATTTATTTCATTCATTTCCATTTTGATCTTTATTATTCTCTTCCTTCTACTAACTTTGGTCTTTGATCTTTCTCTAGTTCCTTTAGATGTAATATTAGATTGTTTGAGATTTTTGTTATTTATGGTGGACCCGTATTGCTATAAATTTCCCTCTTATAATTGCTTTTGGTATGTCCAAAAGATTTTGGAGTATTGTTTTCACTTTTGTCTCATGGTATGTTTTTATTTTCTCTTTGATTTCTTTATAGAATCGATTGTTTAGTAGCATGTTGTCTAGTTTCTGCTTGTGGTTTTTTCTTTTTTCTCAGCTTTCCTCTTATAGCTGATTCCTAGTTTTATACTGTTGTGGTCAGAAAAAAAATAAGATTTTAATATTAAATTTATCGAGAGTTGTTTTTGTGACCTAATATGTGATTTATTCTGGCTATTTGTTTTTCAAAAAGGAATTTGGCTGGGTGGATCAGTCGGTTAAGCATCCAACTCTTGATTTCAGCTCAGGTCCTGATCTTAGGGTCCTGAGTTCAAGCTCTGAATTGGGCTCCATGCTGAGTGTGGAGCCCACTTTGAAAAGGAGGGGGCAAACTTTGATGTCAGGAATCTAGATTAGAGTCATGCCCTACTGTTTAATAGTTGTACAACCTTGAGTAAACCACTTTCTCAGCATTCTGATCTCCTAAGTGGAAACAGCATCTTTCCTACAGCCTTCAAAATTTTTAGTTTCCTAGCTTATTGTCAGTTTTTCAACCTTGCTAGGAAGTATTAAAAAGTAATAAAGTTCATATAGTTCAAATGGATTAATTGAATGGGTTATAATATTTCATGTAATAAAATTACTTCTTAACATTCTACTGTTATGCAAAACTGGAAGTATAAGTAATGGTTATATTCCCTTCTCCCTTCCTCTTTTAAAAGAAAATTTTAACATTTTTCTATTGAAATATAATTGACATATTAGTTTTCAGGCATACAATGTGATGATTTGATATTTGTATATTTTGTGAAATGGTCATCACAGTAAGTCTAGTTAACATCTGTCACCATTAATAGTTACAATTTTTTCTCATGAGAACTTTCAAGTTCTCTCTTAGCAACTTACTAATATGTAATGTAGTTTAACTATAGCTATCAGGCTGTACATTATATCTTCATGACTTATTTTGTAATGAAATTTATACCTTTTGACCACCTTTATGCATTCTGACACCCCTTCCCCCCCCCCCCCCCGCTGCTTCCATGCCATACACACATGGGACTACCAGTCTGTTCTCTGTACCTATGAGATTGTTTTCTTGTTTAAGATTCCACATAAGAGAGATCATACAGTACTCATCTTTCTCTAATTTCATGTAGCATAATGCCTTCAAGGTCCATTTATTTTGTCACAAGTGCCAAGATTTCATTCTTCTTAATAGCTGAGTTATATTTCATTGTTTATGTGTGTATTACCTCTTCTTTATTAATTCATCTGTTGGTGGACACTTAGGTTGTTTCTGTGTCTTGGCTATTGTAAATAACACTTCAATGAACATGGGATGTATATATCTTTTCAGATCAGTGTTTTCATTTTCTTAGGATAAATGCCCAGAGTGCAATTGCTGGATCATATAATAGTTTCTACTTTGAATTTTTTCAAGAACTTCCACTGTTTTACATAGTGTTTGCACCAATTTACATTCCTACCAACAGTGCCCAAGACTTCTCTTTTCTCTACAAGAATGCCAGCACTTATTTCTTGTCTTTCTGATACTAATCATTTCTACATGTGTGAAATATCTGTGATTTTTGATTGGCATTTCTCTGATGATTAGTGATGTTTACTGTATATCTTCACGTACCTGTTTGGCCATTTGTATGTTTTCTTTGGAAAAATGTCTATTCAGATCCTCTGCCCATTTTTTAATTGTTTGCATTTTGTTGTTGAGTTGTAGAAGTTCTTTATATGTACAAGTTCTTTATATGTTTTGGATAGTAGTTTATTTTCAGATATGAGGTTTGCAAATATCTTCTCTAATTTGTTGTCTTTTCATTTCACTGATAGTTTCCCTTGCTTTGTACAGGTTTTACTTTGATGTGGTCCCACTTGTTTTTACTTTGTTGCCTTTGCTTTTACTGTCAGATTAAAAAAATTCATTGAAATCAATGTCAAGAAGCTTACTGCCTTTGTTTTCTTAAGTTTTTGGGTTTCAAGTCTTCAAGTATTTAATCATTTTGAGTTGATTTTCACGTGTAATGTAAAGTAAGTGGTTTTGTGTGTGTGTAAAAGAAAACCTATTTTGAATGGCCCCTGGGGACTGAAAATAAGTCCCTTTGGACTTTCAGTCTCCTGGTGGTGATTGTCCTTTTCAAAAGGACAAATGTGAACAACGATTCTCATGCTTCACATTGCATCCTGGTCCACAGCATTCAGCATGGCTTGTGATACGGTTTCAAACAGGTGCTCTGGATTCATGTTTTGCTCAGGACTCCTACACCCTTTACATTTGTTTATTGCACTTGCTGCTGTCCACAAAGTCCTCAGTCATCATGGGGCAGTAGATGAGATAGATACAGAGAGCAATGAAGGGCTTAAAGACCCTTGGGACCAACCCAAAGTGTAGTACTGGCCAAACCTTTTTCAGAGAGGAGGCTGGCAAGTATGCTCATAAGGGTGTAAGGCTTGACCTGCCAACCATACTTTAGCTCATTTAGGTTCACCTAGAACTTGTATAGAACTTGGGCAATAGTCTGGACATTGATGGTGAGTCTAGCCAGTCTGATGTACAGCCAGTCAACTATGGGTGAGATCTAGAATTCTGTGGTCACTGCCTAGACCTGGAAGTAGGACTAATAATTATATTATCTCCTCCCTTTGTTTTATAATTTTTATTGGTGTAATTAATACACAATATTGTATGTTTCAGGAGTACAACACTGATTCAAGAATTCTATTCATTACTAGGGCAGCCCCGGTGGCTCAGCGGTTTAGTGCTGCATTCAGCCCAGGGCGTGGTCCTGGAGACCCGGGATCGAGTCCCACGTCAGGCTCCCTGCATGGAGCCTGCTTCTCCCTCTGCCTATGTCTCTGCCTCTCTCGCTCTCTCTCTCTCTGTCTCTCAAGAATAAATAAAATCTTAAAAAAAATTCTATTCATTACTAAATACCTACCATAATCAATGCAGTCACTGTCACCATACAATATTATTACAATATTATTAACTGTATCTCCTATGCTGTACCTTTCACCTCTATGACACTTATTTTATAGCTGGAAATTTGTCTCTTAAATCTCCTTTATTTCACTCAGCCCCCTCCTCTTGGGCAGCCACCAATTTGTTCTCTGTATTTAAGAGTCTCATTTTGTTGATTCATTGGTTTTGTTTTAGATCCACACATAAATGAAATCATATGGTATGTCTTTTTCAGTCTGACTTGTTTCACTTAGGTAATCCTCTATAGGTCCATTCATGTTGTCAAAAGGGCAAGATCTCATTCTTTTTTATGGCTGAGTAGTATTTCTGTGCACGTGCACACACACACATTTATCTATTTACCTATATCCTTTTCTTGGCTATCATAAATAATGCTGCAATAAACATAGGGGTGCATATATCTTTTCAAATTAGTGTTTTTGTATTCTTTGGGTAAATACTCAGAGAAATTACTGGATCATATGGCATTTGTTTTTAATATTTTGAGAAATCTCCATACTGTTTTCCACAGTGGATGTACCAATTTACATTCCTACCAACAGTGCACAACATTTTCTTTTTTTCCACATCCTCACCTACATGTTATTTCTGGTCTTTTTGACAATAGCTATCCTGACATGTATAAGGTGACATCTCATTGCGGTTTTGATTTGTATTTCCCTGATATTTAGTGATGTTGAGCATCATATTGTGGGTCTGTTGGCCATCTGTATTTCTGCGGAAAAATGTCTATTCAGATCCTCTGACCATTTTTTGATCAAATTACTTTTAGTTATCAAGTTGTATATGCTCTTTATATATTTTGGATATTAACCCCTTATCAGATATATTAGTTGTGAAGATCTCTCCTTCAGTAGGTTGCCTTTTCATTTTGTTAAGTTTCCTTAGCTATGAAAACTTTATTATGTTGTAGTTCAGTATTTTTGTAGCTTTTGTTTCCTTTGCCTGGAGATATGTCTAGAAAAATGTTGCTAAGGCTCATGTCAAAGAGATTACTGTATATATTTCCTTCTAGAAGTTTTACGGTTTCAGGTCTCACACTTAGGTCTTTGAGTTTATTTTTGTGTAGAGTGTAAGGAAGTGGTCCAGTTTCATTCTTTTGCATGTAGCTATCCAGTTTTCCCTACACCATTTATTGAAGAGGCTTTTCCCCCAGTGTGTTCTTGCCTCCTTTGTTGTAAATTGAGCATGTAAAATGTGGGCTTATTTCTGGGTTTCCTATTCTATTGATCTATGTGTTTATTTTTGTGCCATATTGCTTTAATTATTATAGCTTTTGTAGTATATATCTTGAAGTCTAGGATTGTGATACTTCTAGTGTTGTTTTTCTCTCTTAATATTGCTTTGGCTATTTGGGGGGTCTTTTGGCTCCATAGAAATTTTTGTATTATTTTGGTTCTGTGGGAAGTGCGGATGCTGTTTTAATCCAAGATTGCATTGAATCTGTAGATTGGTTTGTATTTTTTCCTATTCGGACTTGAATGCCTTTTCTGTTCTTTTTTTTTTTTTTTTTTTTCCATCACTATCCAGTTTTGAAATGCCATGATGTCTGATATGGGAGTATTTCACTGTCATTTTGTGACTGTTAACTTTTATTTTCATCTCAATAGGATTTAAGTATACTAAATTTTCCAACATTGCAGATTCTGAGGGGAAAACAGGCAAATCTTTAAAGATCCCTGAAATCAGACTTGGTTTAACTCAGAATGTGAGTTATTTATTCTGCTTGGATGGTTTAATGGTTCTGAATATGGGGGGAAAAAAAGGTGTTTGGATTTTCTAAAGATGCAGTGTTGTTTCTGATTAGCAGAGTGAATATTTCTAACCATATTATTTGCAGCTGACCCCATTCTAGGATTTATTTGGTTTGGTTTGGTTCAAGTTAAAAGAGGAAAGGAATGAAGTGGGGGTAAAACACTTCAGGTGCTGCTTGTGCTAGAGTAGATACGTTTGTACACACAGAAGTTTCCACAGGGGTCAGGTTACTTAGTTCAGATAGCAGATCTCAGTACCTATCCTCTGTATGGATAAAACCAAATTAAATGAACTCTGGAAAATCTAAAATGAATGTACATTTTCTTTTGTGTAAACTACTGTGGTCCAAATGGAAATATCAGTCTGATCCCAACTTTCTTTTCATTGTATTTATGCTAAATATTCCTTTTGCATTTTCTGGATCTATGCCTGTAAGAAACTTACACTTGACTCTAAGTGTAAAGAATTATATGTACATTTCTTGATTTTTATGATGAAATATTACAAAGGTTGAGCAAGTTGTAAAAAAATGTGGATATTTTCACAATATTCTCTTAATCCACTGGCATGGAATATATTTCCATTCGTTTGTGTCATCTTCAATTTTTTCATCAATGTTTTATGGCTTTCAGAGTACAAGTCTTTCACCTCCTTGGTTAAGTTTACTCCTAGGTATTTTATTCTTTTTGGTGTAACTTCAAATGGGATTTTAATTTTTCTGCTACAATTCTGTACGTTAATTTTATATTCTGCAAATTTACTGAATACTTTTATTACTTCTAGTAGTTTTTTTAGTGGTCTTTAGGGTTTTCTAATTGGAGTATCATGCCATTTGCAAACAGTGACAGTTTTACTTTTTTTTTTTTTTTTATTTGGATGCCTTTTATTTTTCTTGTCTGATTGCCACAGCTAGGACTTCTAGTGCTATGTTGAATAAAAGTGGTGAGAATGATTGGACACCCTTTTCTTGCTCCAGTTCATAGAGGAAATACTTTCAGGCTTTCATCATTGGATATGACACTAACTGTGGATTTTTCATATATGGCCTTCATTATGTTTCCTCTAAACCCACTGTGTTGGGAAATTTCATCATGAAAGAATGTTGTATTTTGTCACACGCTTTTACTGTATCTATTGACATGATCATACAGTTTTTTTTTTAAATTTATTTATGATAGTCACAGAGAGAGAGAGAGAGAGAGAGAGAGAGAGAGAGAGGCAGAGACACAGGCAGAGGGAGAAGCAGGCTCCATGCACCGGGAGCCCGACGTGGGATTTGATCCTGGGTCTCCAGGATCGTGCCCTGGGCCAAAGGCAGGCGCCAAACCGCTGTGCCACCCAGGGATCCCTGATCATAGTTTTTATTCTTTCTCTTGTTAATGTGATGTAATACATCAGTTAATTTGTGAATAGTGAACCACTCTTGCATCCCTGGAATAAATCCTACTTGTGGGAATGATTTTTAAAAAGTATTGCTGAATTCAGTTGATACTTTTTTTGCTGAAGATTCATGCATCTATGCTTTAATAGATACTGGCCTTTAGTGTTTTTTTTTTTGGGGGGGGGGTGGGTGTTTTTCAATAGTGTCTCTGACTGGTTTTGGTGTTTGGATATTTTAGCATAGTAGAATTAATTTGGAAGTTTTCCTTCCTCTTTTGATTTTTGGAATAGCTTGAGAGAATAGGTATTAACTCTTTAGGTGTTTGGTAGGATTCACCTGTGAAGCCATCTTATGAGTGACTTTGGTTTTTGATTACTGATTCAATTTTATTACTGGTAATTGGTCTGTTCAAATTTTGTTTCTTCCTGATTTAGTTTTGGAAGATTTTATGTGTCTAAGAATTTTTCCATTTCCTGTAGGTTGTCCAATTTGTTGACATATTCTCTTAGAATTCCTTGTTTTTCCTTGTGGTGTTGGATATTTCCTCTCTTCGTTTCTGATTTTGAGTCCTTTTTTTTTTTTTTTTTTTTTTCTTGATGAGTTTGGCTAATGGTTTCTTCATTTAATCTTTTCAAAGAACCAGCTCCTAGTTTCATCTTTTCTTTTTCTTTCTTCTTTTTTGTCTCTATTTCATTTATCTCTAATCTTTCTTATTCCTTGTACTAGGCCTTGGTCTTTGTTCATTCTTCTTTTCCTAACTCTTCAGGTGTAAGATCAGGTGTTTTGAGAGTTCTTATTTCTTGAGGTAGGCCTGTATCATGATAAGCTTTCCTTAGAATTGCTTTGCTGTATCTCAAAAATTTAATCTATTGTTTTCATTTACATTTTATCTTGTATTTTTTCTACATTTCCTCTTATTAACCCATTGTTTAGTAGCTTGTTTAGCCTCTGTGTTTGTATTTTCCAGATTTCCTTGTAATTGATTTCTAGTTTCATGCCATTGTGGTGGGAAAGATGCTTAATATGACTGAAATCTTTCTAAATTTACTGAGACATTTTGTGGTCTAACATGTGATCTATCCTGGAAAATGTTTCATATACACTTGGAAAGAATGTGTATCTTGCTATTTTTGGATGGGATATTCTGTAGGTCCATCTGGTCTAATGTGTTATTCAGACACTTTTTCACTTTCTGTCTGATTTATGTATTCACATAAATGAATCCCCTACTATTGAATTACTGTCATTTTCTCTATGTCTGTTAATATTTGCTTTATGTATTTAGGTGCTCTTATGTTAAACGCATAGGTTATTTATAACTGTTACATCCTCTGATATATCGATCCCTTATTATAGAGTGTTCTTTTTTGTCTCTTCCTACAGTCTTCATTTTAAGGTCTGTTTTGTCTGATATAAGTATTGCTACCCTGGCTCTTTTTCCCCCCCTCTGTTTGCATCGTATATGTTTTTTCATCCCTTTACTTTTAGTCTGTATGTCTTTAGGTCTTTAGTAAACACCCTGTAGGGAGCATAGATGCATCCAGTTTTGTTTTATCCATTTGGTCTCCCTATGTCTTCTGATTATAGCATTTAGTCCACTTACATTTAAAGTAATTATTAATGGGTCTATATTGCCATATTGTTTCCTGGTTGTTTTTGTAGCTCTTCTGTTCTTCTTCTGTTGCTCTTCTCTTATGGTTTGGTAGATTTCTTTAGTATTATGCTTGGATTCCTTTGTCTTTATTTTCTATATCTATTATAGGTTTTTGATTTGGGGTTACCAATAGCTTCATATATAACATTTTATGTGTATAGCAGTCTATATTAAGTTGATGGTTCTTAAGCTGGAAACATTCTAAAAGCACAAATTTTTAGTTCTCCCTCAACATTTTATGTATTTTCATATTTTATATTTTTTATTTTGTTTAATTTACTTTATTGCTTTTATGTTTTAATTCCATACTGGCTTTAGAAGTGATTAAACTTCTTTTACATGTTTGCTTTCAGTCATTACATTTTTTCCTTTCACCTTTTTTTAGTCCTGATTATGGCCTTTTCTCTCTACTCAACTCCCTTTAACATTTCTTATAAGGCTAGTTTAGTGGTGATGAACCCCTTTCTTTGAAAGTTTCTCTCCTATTTTGAATGATAACCTTGCTGGGTAGAGTGTTCTTAGTTACAGGGGTTTTTTTTTGTTTGTTTGTTTGGTTTTTTTTTTTTTGCTTTCACACCTTGACTATATCATGCTACTCTCTTCTGGCCTTCAAAGTTTCTGCTGAGAAGTTGGCTAGTATTATGGGTTTTCCTTTGTATATAACTGTTTTCTCTTTTGACTTTAAAAATTCCCTCTTTATGATTACTTTTTGCAATTTCAATTATTTTGTCTCTTGGTGTGGACTTCCAGCTTTCATCTTGTTTAGGGATCTCTGCGATTCCTGAACGTGGATATGTTTCCTTCCCCAGATTAGTTTCTAGTATTCTTTAAAAAAGTTATCTGCCCCTTCCTCTTTCTTCTTTTTCTGTGATCCCTAGAACACAAATATTATGCATAATGATATTGCAGAGGTCCCTTAATCTATTCCCATTTTTAATTTCTTTTTCTTTATGCTGTCAGCTTGGTGGTTTTCTATTACCCTGTCTTCCAGAATCCTGATTCATTCTTCTACATATTCTAATTTGCTGTTATTCCCTCTAGTGCAATTTTAATTTGTTATTGAGTTCTTCATTTGTTTTTCTACTTATTTGTGGAAGTTCTCACTGAGTTTATCCATTCTTAAGTCCATTGACTATGACCATTACTTTTAATGCTTTATCAGGCATATTGCTTCTTTCAGTTTCATTTTGTTCTTTTTCTCTGATATTGTCTTATTCTTTCAATTGGCACATATTCATCTGTCTCATTTTGCTTAACCTTGTTTCTATGTATTAGATCAGCTCCATCTCCTTGTCTTGAAAGGAGCGGCCTTGTGTAGAAGAGGCCATGTGGTGCCCTATGGCACAATCATCCCTAGTCACCAAACCAAGCATGGCAGGGATATCTCTTATGTGGGCTGCTTATGTACAGCTTTTGTGGCTAAGCTACTTTAGTCTTTATCTCAGCCCGCTGCAATGACCCAATGACTGCTCTGGGCACACTGGGCATTGTTTGGTCCTTGTGCTGATGAGATGCCTGTCAAGGCCACTATGTTGGGAAGGGTTAGCAATCAGTGTAACTGACTGCAATTAGCCTCTCTGCCAACTGCTGGCACACCCAACAGCAGGACTTGCTCCTTGCAAGGCCAACTGAGAGACTTTCATTGGTGGGCTGTGGTCAGACTAGGCAGCTGCAGGAGCCAAAAGTGGCTGAGCTTGCTTCCTGTGCAGCCAGCTAAGAGGCTCAGTTGGTGAAACTGTGGGCACACTGGTGGAGTTATCTTCCCCTCTGCACATGGTAGGAGTCACTTTGTGGAGTGTTGCTGGTCCTGGTCAGTGGTGGATGCAGGATGCCTACAGAGGAAGGTAGGTTAGATGGGGTGAGTCTGTGGAGAAACCCAGGGGCAAAGCATGCAAGCAATGCTAGCAAGACAGGAAGAGTGTTAACACTGGCTCACACATGTCTTGTTTCCTGGCTAGAGGAAAAAGTATGCTAGACCCTGATTTTAAAAGCTCCTGATATTAAACCCCATTGGTTTTCAAGGCCACATATTATGAGCACTTGCCTTCCCACTGTGGGTCCCCTGTTCCTGGGGTGTCTGGCATGAGGTCTGATCCTTTTTGCTTCTCCATGCTTGTGGTGTCCCTCCCATTTGTGGTTAGTCTTGCAGGGGTTTTGGTTCCCAACCATTTCTCCACCCCTCCTACTTACCCTTTTCGATGTGGCCTCTTCTCTACAGTTGACTGTGAAAGATCTGTTCTGCAGGTTTTCAAGTCATTTTCAGAGTTAGTTGCATAGACATAGCTGCTATCTGAGTGGCCTGTGGGGTGAAGTGAGCTCAAGTTCCTTCTACTCTGCCATCTTCCCTGAATTTTCTCTCCTCCATTCATTTTAATAAGGGCAGTTGAAGATAAAAAACATTTAAGAATTTTATCAAGGAGTAAATTCCAACACGTTGATTGACTAAATAGAAGGTTTGGTACTTTGGGAATTAAGACTAATAAATGTTCATTTAAGAACACTAACCCAAGCAAGTAGTCTTTTCCCTATTTTATAGAAGTTTTGGTTGAGAAAAGTATTTTGTTCATGATTGCACAACATGTAAAAGGTGGGAGTTCGACAATTCAAACACAGATCTGCCTGAGAAAGCCACTTTCTTCTACACCAACGTTGTGCTCATTCCAAACACAGATTCCTACATAGACTCCTGGAATATGTATCATTTATAAACAGCAGGTAAATGTGATGTGGTCCAGGATCCATACGTAACAGGAGTCCAATAATTCTGAAAACTGCCTACTCAAGAAAATCAGAAATCCTGTATCTTGTTATTGTCATCTGGCTATACACCAGAATATTCCTTAGCTACTGTAGTTCTGGAAGTCTTATCTAAGAGACTATCTGATAAAGCATCCCAGGAACATTTTATAAATGTAGAAGATTCTTGCTAAATTTGAATTTAGTAAAAATAAGCCTACCTTCTCTGAATTAACCATAAAATATAATTTATCATCAAGGCTGGGGCACTGCTGAGAATGAAAGGGAGCACTATTATGTCAAAACGATGAGCATTAATTGGAACCATCCTAAGCAAATCAAGAATCTGAAGGAAAAGTCAGCAGACTATTATATATTTAGACACTCAATATCATGTTCCTAGTCCAAAAAAAAAAATCAGTTGGTTTACCATCTTTCATTTTGACAAATATTTACAAGGAAGGAAAAACTACTTTTCTTGTTTGCACAGTCAACCCAAAATGGGGATACAGCCCTGAAGTACTAGAAGAGAACACTAGCTAAGGGACAGAAGATTTGCATTCAAATCCCAAAATGCTATTCTGTAGCTATGACTATGGATCTGTAGAATTGGACATGACTTTCAAAAGTACAATCCTACCTACTACATTCTCACTACATATCAGCTACTGTGTTGAGTCCTCAGGTCTTATTCTCAGACCCAAGATATGATCGTAGGCAAAATATACTTATGAGGGTGAAGTCTAGAGGATTATTAAAGACCCTACAAGCTCGGATATTCTATGATTCTATAAGTCTCCATGAATGCCTTCTTGGGTATTTTCTTACTTATTGACAGAAAAAACAAACCCACAATTAAACAGATATAAATGTTTTAAATAGATTTAAAGTAGTTTCAGGATACATTTAAATTGAAACACAGATAAAATCTTTCCCACATGGAAGTGAAATTGTAGTTGTAAACTAAGAAACAGGTTTTTTTTTTTTTTTTTTTTTTTTATTCATAGAGATGCAGAGAGAGAGGCAGAGACACAGGCAGAGGGAGAAGCAGGCTCCATGTAGAGAGCCTGATGTGGGACTCGATCCAGGGTCTCCAGATCATGCCCGGGGCTTCAGGCAGCCCTAAACCGCTGCGCCACCAGGGCTGCCCAGAAACAGTTGTTTTACAAGATAATTTGCCATAGAACCATGACCTCAAGGTGTCAGACGAGATAATTACATTAAAGGCCTTATAATTTCTGTATTTTTCAATTCCAAGACATTCTTGGCATTTTAAAAGTGTCTAGAAGACTGCCCTCATTTTTGGATATCTTCCTCCACGTTTTCCAATCTATTGTCATTACAGAAGAAAACATTTAGCATACAATTATAGAAATAGTTTTAAATAGAGATTTAAAGTAACTTCAAGATACATTTACACTGAAATACACAGATAAAATAGTTGAGTCAAAACACTTATTTCAATAATTTATGGAAACAAATATGAACCAAGTAACATCTTACACCATAACTGAATTCTTCAGATTTTTTTAACTACAGACATGTACAACACTTACAACATTTACACAATACTATTTTCAAAATAGGTTTTTGACCTCTAAAAACAGTTCCTAGTGACAAGCTTTAGATAGCAGCTTAGCCCAATATCAACTTTGTCATAAGTAGCATCTGCATACAAACAGTCCCCCAAACCCTGCAGCATGACAAAGTGAAAATAAACTTTTAAGGCAGAAAAAAGAATCAAGTGTAAGGTCCAATGACAATGTTTACAAATGACCATAAGATCTCAATTATTCAACTGAGCAAGTGACTTAATTTACACATTAACTCATTTTTATTTCCTGATTTGGGGAATATTTATGCTATACCTACTGTGCAAGGCATTGAGAACACACAGGAGGATCAGACATGGTCCCAGTAGTATGCTGGTAAATGTTTAACAAGTTCTTGGGAAGAGAAGCCCTGACTTACAACATTTACAAATTTCTATGGTGTAAATACTACGACTATGGCAGATTTCAAGCTATGAACAATTTGATCACTGGCTCACAAAATTCCTCAAACGTCAACATTCACCTCTCACAAACTATTATTAGATAAGCTCCAACACACTACTATATGGCCCCCACCCTCAAGTAGCTCATAATCTTTTTGTGGACACATATTAAGAGGCCAGAGAAGAATGGGGAAGATAGGGGCAAGTTTTAAATAATTCAATTATGTATTTTGTAAGCAGTTTTAAAACATAAACAATAAAATGTATGGAATTTTCCTACTTGTTTGCTGTTCCACTTTTCCTCTTAAATTTATTTCAGGAAATTAAAATGTAGCATATTTAGGGAATAGTAAAGGAAAAGTGGAATAAGAAGGAAAAAGCATAGATCTTAGGATGTTTTTTTTCTTGTCTAACAATGATGTTTACATTGGAAGAAAATGCTTACTAACATATGGGCAAATACAATGTAAGTTTTAAAATTTAAGCCCTTTCCGCTCCAAGTCCTGAAGGTTTGTCCTGTCCTCTTTGGCTGCAGCTTTGATGAGATTAGCTAGCTTCTTTTACACAAAACTAAAGAGTACACTGCTTCACAACACTCACACTATCAGTTCATAACAAAAGGCAAAACTAAATTCTGGAATCTGATAACTGAACTTCCTTTGCATAATCACACCCTTGGATCAGATCTTGGGCAAGTGTCGGCTGAGGTGACCCGGAAATTCTTCTGGTAACAAAACATGGAGTCTGCAGGTTGGGCATGTCCCCTGTTGCATCAGCCAAGGTCTAATGCACTAAGGAGCAAAAATATTCATGTCAGTTTCTCTGACTTAGCCTAGCAGAGGCAACTGGTACTCTATATAATAAGTTACCTTATCTAGTAAATTGCTAAGCCAATTGCTGTAATAATGGCATTTTCTCTGTGATTCGCTGAGTAATACAGCTTGTAACAGAACACCTTTCAGCAAGTTCATGTGATTAGGATCCTTTCCCCATCCCCAATTTTCAGGATGACTTAGCAACTCTTCTTAACAAGAAGGCTGAGGGAATCTGCTACATATTTTTCCTCTAGTTTATTATACATTGTTATTTTTAATCCAGAAAAAATGGTAACGTACAAAAGTCACCAAGACCCTGTATCAAGTGTTTATGGTGTTTTGAACTTAAAATCCCTAGATGATGGCTCTTTGGTGACAATGATGGTACGAACCATCTGTTACATCATTTGCTTGAATACTAACTTTCCAAAAACAAACCAATTTTACCTTTATAAATAATGAGAGCCAAGGCAGATACGAGATTAAGAATAGGCACTATATGGGCACCTGGGTGGCTCGGTGGTTTGAGCATCTGCCTTTGGCTCAGGTCATGATCCCAGGGTCCTGGAATTGAGTCCCGCATCAGGTTCCCTGTGGGAGTCTGCTGCTCTGCCTCCCTCTCTCTCTCTGCCTCATGAATAAATAAGTAAAATCTTAAAAACAAAACAAAACAAAACACACACAAAAAAACTACATATTAACTGTAACCCTAAAAAGTAACCTTGAATGGGTTATCTGCTTTCCATTATATGGGCAATGGCACAGAGTAATAAGTTTCATGAAACATTTATTTTCTAAATGGGTAGGACTTTAACAACTTCAAAAGACTAAGTATCTTTCCCGATATTTTGGCATTAGCCTGTGTCTATTTCTTCATATCAGAGTAGAATGAATATATAATTCTGTATTAGGTATCACATATCTTTGAAATCATGGTTTACAGATATGGCTTGAATGAGCTAGCTACTGTTCACTTCCCTGAGGAGACTTTATGTAAGATTGTATTTTCCAGGATCAAATTACATCTTTATACCAGAAGACTTGGATCATAAATTGTATATCAATAGCATTTGCACAGCAACACCACCAGGAATTAATCTATATAAAGTGCCAAAAATCAATGAAAGATATGCTAGTCTTGTATTTTTCTAACATCAAAACTAAAACCTGAGCATCTAAAGAGCAAATACAAGAGCCTGGACAGACTATTAAGGTAAATCTTATGTTTTATAGGAGGCCATCAGTACATGGGAATAAAGGACACTATATGTTTATAGCCAATCAAGGTGAAGGAACACTATTGCTAAACTGCCACTGAATCGCTATGTCAATTAACATTCCTTCCAGTTCTATTCAAGGGAACCACTTCATATTATTTCAATCTCATTGTTATCTCCTCTTTTCCTGTAAGGTGTATGGAGATCTGAGAAAGCACAGTGCAAACTGGGGCTAGGTACAGGGAAGCAGGTGTAAATGTTTCTGTGTGGTACTCTAAAGCCCTGAATTATATTCTGTGGAAGTCAGGACACAGCAATAGCTGATGATACATGTATATGATTTCAAGTAAGGCAGCATGAATCTCGCTTAGTTGGTTTAATGGAAAAATATTTAAAAGGTAAGTTTAAAGGGTTACCTGAGAGTGGAATTTGTGAGCACAAGGCAAAACAGAGAGGTTTTCTGGAGAGAGATTCTCATGACAGATCACACAAGGCTCCTCTTCTTCATCATCATCATCCTAGGGAAAATACACTAAGGTTCAATTCAGCTCATTTTTTTCTCCCAAATTTAAATGTACTTAAAATCAACAGTCTCACCAAATTATTAGCTCCTTCCCATGAGGCAGGCCCTTGTGAACTGAGGGGCCTCCAGGCTGGTTTTGGAGGCTGGGCAGCATTAGATTGTGGAGGAGTGTGGCTAGGTGAAACACAGTTACCATTTGGCATAGATTTTCCTTGACTCTGAAAACAAGAATATTGTATTTTTTTTCAAGTGTTCTAAAACAGGAAGAACAGAATAGCACAGAAAATGAAGTACAGTTAAGAATCAGCAAAAGGGTAAAGGTCAATTAGACTCATGAGAAATCTTGATACAAAATGTTAGCAACATTACTTGTTTCTTCCCCTGGCTCTGAGTATACAACATGACTGTATATGCTTTTAATTAAAACAAGTCTTTACAAAAATGAGAAAAAAGTCTTCCTTAAGAGTCAAAGCAACCTAGGATAAATTTCAAGATCAGTTTTATTCTAGAATCATCAGGTAGTACTTCAAAAAGACTTCCTATATCATTTGTTAAATTTAAGTTGAATTGTTAATGGACAATTTAATATAATAGGTTATTGATTTATAGACATAAAGATGATTAAAACCACTTACTACTACACAGAAGGGCAGAGAGATAGCATTTTGTTTTTACCTGTGATCTTTTGGGATCAATAAATTGGGAAATCTTATACACAATTTCATCAAATGTCAGTCCAGATAAAGACTTTCCATGAATGTCCTTCAATTTCCGTAAGAAATCTGTAAGCTCCTTTCTGGAAGAGATCAAAGAAAGAGCAGTGGTTATTTTTCCTACTGCCTTGGGGCGCGCCCCGTGCCCACAAGATACAAAATCCTATTCTAGGATTTATATGTAGCAGGATATAGATGTGGCCCTTTAGATAGATCTCTGAGCTAAAGTCTATTTATATTTATCTTTTACCAAAACAAAAACTACTAAAGTTTAATATTCTTTCCAAAAACAGATTTTGTTTTTGAAAGCTTGTATGAAAATTGAATTTGTTACCTCTTACTATGTAACTGAGCTCTTTATATCGTGTCTCCAATAGCTTTTAGTCAGGACTAAAATGCTCCTTTTTAACTATATTACTATAGGTCTGTCTCTCTTCTGTGTTAATTTTACTGTTGTAAAACTCAAAACAAAGATTACACAAAACAGTGAAGCTAAATTAAGACACATTAAATATTCCTAGTTTTTTTTTTTTTTTTTTAAAGACTTTGACTTTTTTTATTTGAGAGAGAGAAAGCGTGCAAGAGCGAGCACACAAGCAGGTGGGGGTGGGAGACGAAGAAGCAGACTCCCCATGCAGCAGGGAGCCCAATGTGGGCCAGATCCCAGGACCCTGGGACCATGACCCCCAACTGAAGGCAGATGCTCAACCAACTGAACCACTCAGGCACCCCTCTGTTTTTTTTTATCACACAGTTAATATGTTCTTTTTCAATTCCCATAGTCCACAGACCCAGGGCCTCTAAATATATTTTTGGTAGGACAGACCAGGATGAAATATTTTCTTTCCCAAATGAAGTGTCAGGTCATCAGCCTAACAAACTACCTTTGATTTACTATTCATTTTATACAACAACTCTATTACAGTTCTATTTTCATTATCTATTCACTATCATTATCTATTCATACTTATAAACCCACAATCTAATCCTGAAGCATAACAATGTTATTAAATAAAAATATTAGGCTTCAAATGAAAATACTGGTTAAAAACTTAAAGCGAAAAAAAAAAAAGCTTTCTGCCAAAGTCAGCACTGTGAAAAGCACACTAAAACCATTTCTTGCATTTAACTATGTTCTCTAACAAAAACTAAGAGCCCTTAATAAAATTAAGGAAAGAGGAGAGTAAAACCTGATGTTTGGGCTTATATAGCCTACAATCAACCTAAAATTCACTTTGGAAAGAGGTTATTAAGATAATCATTACAGTTTGTGGCATTAAAATTGGATAGGTTTATAACTAGTTGTACTTTTATTGGTCTTAAGTTATGAAAGAATAGGTTTTTAAATTTAGGTTTGCTCATTTATTAAATTTAGTGAAGAGGTTTAGCATTTATATTGAACACTATTCCTTTAAATTTCATTTTCCTTACCAAGGCCACAGTAAGGAAATATATTTATGTTTGTTTCGTTGCCCTAATTATGGTTATGGAAACTGTAAAGTATTAATCTGTACTCACAACTAAATAAAAATTAAGGTACCTGGTTTGTTGTGGAAAAGCAGTTTTCAGCCTGTCTGTAATCCTCTCCCAGTTCATCATGGGGGGATCACTTCCCAGACCTGCACTGGGAGACACAGCCTCTCCCACAGGTGTCGGCACAGTCCAGGCTATACCAGTCATCTGTAAGGAGCACAGTTATAACCCATCAGCTTCAGTTATTAGGAAGTAACTTGGTATTTCCATACTTCAGAAAATGGGTAGAATGAAGAAGAGGAATAGTGACATATACATTCCTTTTTCAGAGTTTTATTTTTTGTTTTAATATATTTTTTTTATTGAAGTTCGATTTGCCAACATATAATACCCAGCGCTTATCCTGTCAAGTGCCCTCCTCAGTGCCCCTCGCCTAATCACCCCATTAGAGTTTGATTTAACTAGCACAATAGTATTTATTGTTTATGATTACCCTTATTTTAAAAGGGGGACATGTGAGTCTCAGCAACTGTAAGTATACAGAAATACAGGGTATTTATTGCTGTTATTTTAAAAAACTAGAAACAACCTACTCTGCTGATAGGGGAATGAGTGAATTACAGCATATCTAATCAATCCTTAAAGAACAGATCTATATACCTAAGTATGAGATGTCATGAAATATTTCATTTTTTAAAAAGTCTGTGGTAATATTAAATTAAAAAATATATATGCATAGAAAAAGGTGTCAAGTTATAAACAATCTTGTAAACAGTGATTATTTCCTGGGATTTAACCGCAGGGTAATTTTGCTTTCTACTTTGTATATTTCCATGTTATTTGCTTTTTTATGATTATTTTTCTAATTATAAAACAGTTTATGCTAAAGTTGAATTTTCAAAAAAAATAAAGATGAGAATACTATTAGAATGTCTGCCCAAGTCTCATGAATGTTACAGAGAGAGGTGGTGTGAAGTTGCAGTGACACCTCTGAGCTATGAAACCATCAAAGTTTTGCCATATGGTAGTTTCTTCTTAGAAGCTTTAAGATTCCAATTAATATCAGCAAGTGAATGTTTTCATCTGATTACTAGGATAATTATAAACATGACAACTTTTACCTAAGGTTCTATAGGTTACTCATGAAAACTAACAGATACTGTAATAACTCATACAAAGCCTACTAAGTCAGAGGAGAATACTGCCCAGAAACTGGGTTTGCCTCAGTATCAAGCTTTTCCTCAGGAATCAGAAAGTAATCTTATTAGAAGGCTGAGGTACTTTAAAGTTTTCAATAAAGTTTTACATATATAGCTCCGTATATGACGAGCAACACCGTGATATCACAGGGATAACATGTTAACTGATACCACATCTGTTTAAGACCTATATACATATTTGTTTGCAGAGGCAGACTCTACAAAAATGAGTCCATCTAACTGTATATTTCAAAGGGAGACTGTTTGTAGGTACAAAAACTGACTAGAATATATTTATGGAAAAGTCAAGATTAGAGAATTTTTCATTATATATTTAACATCCACCTTCTAGGAGAAGATTTTTTTTTTAAATATAGAATGTTTACCTTTGCCAAGATTACAACTAATAATCCCAGTCATTTAAAATTTCTCTGCTGCTTCAGGTTTGGATAAGGCTTTTCTGGCTAGTTGTAGATAGGAAGATTCCTAACTTTACAGTGGAATACATTCCAAGATGGTGCTAGTTATATTGTTTATAGATAAAGTTGAAACACTGTTCTACTTACTATTCCTATGTGTGTATTAATCTTTCCAAACATGCTAAAATATAGTTATTAAAAATGTCATTTACCCTGTATTGTTGCCTATTATAGATGCAAAACTTTAAAATCCTATAAGAATTGTCTACTATAAAAATATTAATCAGCTAATGAAATAATGTAAGTAATGCTCCTAGCACAGTGCCTCAAATAGAACAATTCATCCAATTTTCATTCAATTATCCTCCCCTCCACTACTACCACCACTTATCAAATAAATAGATGACATTCACTCAAGAAATCTACTGTGGTGAAATAGATTTTCACCAAAAAGATCTGTACCAGGGGGGCTCTAGGCTGGCCAGGTGCAGAGATGACTCCAGGGCAAACGGCAGGCATCTGAGGAACAGTGAGTATGGGTCTAAAGAAAGATTCTTTCACAAGGGGTCTTCCCAAGAACTGCTGCATCTAAAACAGAAAAGGTTACAAAAACAAAAACCCTATACATTTATATTTATATACGCAATGATCTAAACTCAGAGAACAATGTTTGGGGGGAAAAAGCAATTTGAAATCTAGATACAAAGCACCAGCATTACATGTGGTGTAATAAGAGTTAACTGTATGAATATTTGGAAAAGCAAAGGGCAGTCAAATATACTAAAGAACAGAGACGAGAAGTGGGTTCTAGTCTTCTTTCTACCCAGTTAGGTAACTCCGTCATTTACATTAATATATTCCTTATCAGGGTAATTGGAAACCTAGCATAAGAATGTTCATAATGTAGTGCTTCTATAAAAACTGAACTGACCAAAAACATAAGAGGCAATACTGCATTCTAAAGACCCTGGTGTATACCATACCATGCTTTTAGTTTTGGATTCTGCTTTTCAAACTGTATAACTCCACACAATTCATATACTTAAGTTCTCTGATACACTCAACTATTTACAGAAATAACATTTTCAAAGTTCAACTACAAGCAGAAATGCTGTTGAAAACTGATGTGCCACTAAATATCTCACACATATTTCCAGGTCTGTTCTGATAATAAAAATTATCACCTAAGGGTTCTCTCCTAAACGTTTTTTTGGAAAGCTGTGTGAATTATACTGAGTTAAGGTACTATGTTTCCCAGAAGATAATATAAATAATGCGACAGAGAGCTATCTATTCCCGATAGATTCACTGATTCCCGACAATAAACAGGGAAGGGGCATCAATGGAAGCTATGAAAGGTAGAATAAAAGATAAAAGTTAGGGAAAAGAATGTCAAAAGTAGAAGTGGAGGGATGAAGTCTAGCCAGCTAGGGGTACTATGCCAAGATGTTTTAGTCATCAGGGTAACCTGAGAGCATGGGAATTCTGTACATTCATCAGTTTTCTCCTATACTGCAGCTGGGATTGACAGGATGAATGAAAATACATTACCTCTTTAGATACTAAATGCCTCCCTAAAATCCAGTGATAATACAACTATATACTGGCCTCAGCTAAGCCAGCCAACTAGTTATATTATCTGGAGATAATATAGCAAGAATGGACATAATTACAAACAGTATGTACAACATGTGCCTATTCTATTTTGAACACACTTCAAATATACTGAATATTCACTATTATATAGCCTTTAACAGTTCATGAAGATAAAGATTGCCATTTTTCAAAATGTCGTATTTCTTACCAGTATCTCAGGACTAGGTGGTGGTGGTGGTAGTTGGATTGGAGGCAGGGTACTCAAGGCAAACCCTTGCTTCACCTTGTTAATTTGTTCATTGTACTGTGTCTAGTAGAAGAAGAGAAACAATATTCTAGAGCAAAATCAACTTCAAAGAAATGGCATATGGGAACACTTGATGTAGTTTTGAGTAATAAATCATGTAATATTATTCTCAACCTATTAGGTCAGGAATAACATAAAAACAGTTTTTGACATAAAAATAATTCTGTAACACTATCCTCAAATGTAAAAAGTTGTATTTTTAGAAGTATCTGTCGGTTGGCAAGATACATACAGACATAAATTCCTGTGATAATTCCTCAGTATTTCCATAATTTTCAGCCCCTAAATGAGAACCAAGTATATAAAGTGAAAAGCATCTAAAGATTCAAGAAACTATGAGTAATTATACAGGCTAATAAATATGGGGGAAAAGTATCTTTGACAAAGAGTTGAGCTACTTGTAAATGTTCACTGGAGGGGAAATCTTAGGGATACTCACTAAATACATTTTGTTTATTTGAAAGTTATACCTCTAGCTTTGTCTAGTATCAAATATACTTTTGTTTTATTCTATTGGATTTTGCCAAAAGTATGACTCTAATCCCTGAAACTCAACAAAATGCTTTCAACATCTGTTGGCACTGTCCTCATCTTACTTTACAGTATTTTTTGTTTGTTTGTTTTTAAAGATTTTAGTTATTCATGAGAGGCAGAGAGACAAGCAGAGGGAGAAGCAGGCTCCATGCAGGAAGCCCGATGTGGGACCGGATCCCAGGTCTCCAGGACCAGGCCCTGGGCTGAAGAAGGCAGGCACCAAACCGCTAAGCCACCCAGGGATCCCTACAGTATTGTTTTGTAAAACCCACAGAGGCTGAAAAAGAAATGCTTAAACAAAACATTTAGATACTTCACACAGAAGACATGTACTTGAAAGAAAACAAGGATGGAGAAAAAGAGGCAGCTCTTTTGAGGCCAGAATTGAATAAACCCAACATAAATGCTGAGCATCACTAAGAATTGAATAAGAAAGAGTCTGGGAAAGAAACAGTCAAGACCACCAAAGGAAAAGCTAGACAGAAGGTAATACTTTGAGGCTGTGGTCACAATTAAATATCATTGTTTTGCTAGCAGTGTTGTGAAATCACAAAACAATGACATATTTACTTTCTTTTGAAAAATTTTATTATTTACTTATTTGAGATTTGAGAGAGACCGTGCGAGAGCGAGTGCACATGAGAAGAGAAAAAAAGGGAGAAGGAGCAGGAAAAGCAGGCTCCCCACTGAGCAGGGAACCTGATGTGGGGTTCAATCTCAGTACCCTGGCTGGGATCCTGACCTGAGCTGAAGGGAGATGCTTAGCTAACTGAGCCACTTAGGCACCCCTATTATATTTACTCTAAGATATAATACAAAAATATCCTAAAGCCAAATGAAGAAATTAATATTCTGTGGGTTACCTCCTTAGATTACCTTAAGCATAGTCCTAATTCTATTAAACCAATAATGAATAATTTATTATTTTGTATTATGAAATCATTATATAAAAATTTAAGATTGAAAACTAATACAGGTCTTCTTGATCTTGCTTTAAATTTTATAAACACATAATTATTCAGACCAAGTTAAAACATTTATTTTTGACTGGAGCAGCATCAACTTTGGAATTTTAGGAAAACTAGATGTGAAACACAATTTTTGAGTTTATCATTTCAGGTCCTGTATGAAGGACCTGAAAGGCCTGAAAAGGTCACATGCATAAAGTAATCGATCTGAAACCTTAAAAAGGCATAAATTTTAGTTAACTGAAGAAAAAAAAAGTTCTTTAAAGTTCTTCAGTAATTATTTTTAATATTAGATGTTTCTTTAAGTATATAACATTCAATCAATTTACTACAGAGATACTTCACCACTTACCCTGAGGAATGCAATCTTGTTTCTAACATCTGTTACAATGGCATTCCAACTCTCTACTGCAGCCTTTAATTGGAGCGATTCCAGATTGCTGATGTAGGAAAGGAGACACAAGAGAAAGTTCTTTCTTTTTATATACCACATAGGTCTTCAAAAATTTCTATTATATTCTTTAGCATATATGTAAATAAATAACATAAAACAACAACAAAATTACCTCCATCACCAACAATTACCTCTAACGGGCACAAAGTTGTATGGAACGATATAAAAATAAAACAAAGACTGGGAATACATAAGATTTCTTTTTTCAAGAGCAAATATTACTTCTGCTTCCAGAATATCAAGTGTTCTTCTATCTTGGCTATATACATAAACATATATATATATAAACATCATATATATATATACATATATATAAACATATATATATAATCATATATATATATATATAAACATATATATATATAAACATATATATATATATGTTTTAGAACCTACAAAACCTATACACAGGAATCCCTCCACTGAAGTAAGGAGACAGAGAAACTGCCCTCGCCATCCAATGCAGAAGCATTCTCAAAGATGCTGACCCCTCTTAGAAGCAGGTTTTGGACTATCTTCACTGTAACCCTGACCTCACAGTGCCATGGTTGGTCTATCCACTCTTCTGCAAATTAGAAAGGATACTCCTTATGGGAGGGCAAATCAGAAAGAAGTACCTCTTCTGCGAGGATTAATTAGATTGTTGCCTCTATGCAGTGCCTAAATTGCACAAACACAGCAGCTCTGCCAAACATGCCCACCAAATGACTTAAGTAGGAACAGCTTTGAGGTGTTTAAGGTCTGCCATCTCTAGAAGAGAGATTTCATGAGGCCTTTCAAAAGGCTCTGTTATAACATCCCCACCTCAGTATCACCCAGCACATCAGCTTTAAGAGAACAGAACAAGTTATCACTGAGAACATCTTACACAAAGAGGCTTGATAATATTTTAGTTTATAGAGTGCCCCTTCTTCTTCTAGAGCAAGCAAAGATAGACTGATCACCAACAACAGTGCTCTCCAGACCTGAATGCAGATCAATATATCCTGGGAATCTTGCTAAACATCAGAGATTCTGATTCTTCAGAACTGAAGAATAATGATGATCATTAAAATGATAATCATTAAAAAATAATGATGTCTTGGTCCCATGAATGCTAATTAATTTAGTATGAAGGTATACTCCAAATTAAATTATAAATTTAAGGATAATCTCATGCAACTTGCCCGATACTTGAAAACCATTCATTTATTATAGCATAGCAAGAAATTGCCTTTAACATACGATTTTAGGTGTTAACACTGATTTTTCCTTCAATGTACTCCAAAGGTGTTTAAAATCAAGCATTAGAAATCAATTAGAAGAAGTTTTTCCACTTAGAATCCAACTTGTTTGGTAAGTATCTGGTCTTCATGCAGGTTTCTGAGACTTTTTATCTACTTCACTACAGAGAAAGGGAAAAAGGTGTCTGCAGCTATTACTGTACCCAGTAGACTTCAGTGCTTCAGCAGAAGCAACCAGGTAAAAGCATCAAAGTGACTAAATGACTTTTGAGGTTTAAAAAAAATAAAGGTTTGTTCACTTCAAAGACTGACATCATACATGTAAAACACAGATTCTATTCAGCCTTAAAGCCACTCGTGAGTATCTCTGAGATAAAGACTCATTAAGGAAGAGGGAAATGTTACCTTGCTGCCATGTGAGTCACCCTGGCAAGCTGACTGAGGCATTCCTTTTCAGTCTGCTCTAGATGAAGCAAACCAAAATCTCTACGACACTGTAAGAAATACACCTACGGATTTTTGAGAGAAAGACAAAGAAGTTGAAGGTGTCTTTGTAAATGAACACATTCTTTTTTTCAACCATTTCAAGTAAAGTTGAAGCATTTTTCAATCTCTTCTACCACATGAGTTTCTTGACCGCCCATAATACATTATAAAAACTCTGATTAAATCTGCAATTCTAACTTTTTGACTCAATGGTTACTGGGTTAGTAAACATTCCAGAACATTAGTTTTCAAACTTGAACACACCTTGGTATCACCTCAGAAAGTTTAAAAAATGATGCCCTAGTCAGAGACTCTAATTTTATTGATACCAAGGGCAACCTGATTAGTGGGATTTTTAAAAGTTCTCGAGTAACTCTAAAATTCGGCCAAGTTTAAGAACACTCAAAAGAAGTCCCACTATTCGCTTTTTTTTTTTTTTTTTAAATTGATGAAGGGTTAAGAAAATAATCAGACCACACAGGAGGACCATGCAGTCTCAATGGGCTTTGGGAGGTAATCTAAGAAAAACTAATGGAGGTCCAAGCAGCTATCCTGCAGGTTTGAGTCTGTCTACCCATACCCTTCTGCACCATTACTGCTGCATTGCTCACTTGACCTGTTTTTTTCTCACTAATCATTCAATATTCCCTGAAAACAGGTTATATTCTAGGGCAGCATTAAGTGTTAATAAAATAGCAGAGTAGAAATAAACTTTCTGACTAAAAGCAGTGAGAAATAAAATACACAAATTTGAGCTCTTAATGTGATCTGAGGGTTTTGTTTTGTTTTTCGGTTATAGCTAGCTAGAATTTTACTAATCTTCAGGGATTTTTGGTTCAGGTATCATTCCTTGATTGTTGACCTCCAGATTTCCAAGCATTCTGCTAAAGAATATAGCTTTGGCATGACAGATATGGGAAGGTTTATAATCTTCTTAATGTTAGCTTTCTAAAAATTTGAATCTCCTTGTATATCAAAAGTTTAGTTATCTATAAATAAAAATTACATACATATAATCATATCTTTTAGAAGAGACCCTAGCTGTGGTGTTCTAGGTCCTAGAAGAAACTGAGTGACATTCTGGGGGCCTAGAAGGTAAGCTGGTTTTTGAAATTAGAGTGTATGATGCGTATGTGGTTTTGGGAAGATCTATGTAGAAAGTAATAAAGAAAGATATTATCTCCAGAAGCAGTAAAATGTTATTCTTAGAAATTTGGCTTAGTAACCTGGCTTCATGAGGATTTTCCCAAAACGTATGTATTTGCTACACATACTGAAGCAGACCAATTTCCTCAAGTCACTGGGGGAAAAACAACATAAAGTTATCAACATTGAAGTAATCATGTACAAAATTCCAATGAGTCAAAAAAGCTTAAGAGTTGAAGCTATGTTCTTCTGGCTAGTCCTAAAATGAATTATTTCTGTTCACTTATAACAGTCTTTTTTTCAAATCTTTAGTATACAAGCAAAACTTCCCACCCCATCTCTCTCTTTTTTTTTTTTTTTTACCTCAGCTGTTAAAGCTCTGCTAGTTTCTGCATTCAGTTTGTTTAAGTATGTTTTAATTGTGCTTTCCAGATTATGCTTCTCCATTTCCCACTGAGATCTGAAATATATGATCATTAAAGAGTCAACAACATTGCAGCAAAGACAGACTTTTCACCTTATTCAGGAGGGAGAAGGACTGAAGCTATTCACTGAGTAAGAAATGATTTCTTGTAAAAGTTTACAGTATATAAAAGCAAGAGAAGACATTACTTAACCCTTACTGTTTTCCTTTACTACCAAGGGCATAGAAGTTTTAAAATTTTCAACATAGGGACTAGGATTTAAAACTTGACTCTGAAATAAAGTTGTCTGAGGATGAATCTGAGTTCTGAAATCTAATTAATGTGAAACTTTGGGCATGTTACTTCTCTGTATTTCAGTTTCTTTACATGTGAAAATGGAGAACACTGTATTACTGACCTCAAAGGACTGTTGGTGAAAACTCATTCAGATAATATACTAAAAGCATTTTGGGTTTAGTGCATATTAAGTACTAAATAAATGTTAGCTATTATCATTAAATTTCACATAAAGTTTCTACCAGCCTTTCTATATCCCTAAGCTAGCAACTACAAAGGTTTTTATCATCCCTGCCCTTGTGGCATTAAAGCTAAACTGCTACATTAAAATATTGCACTGGTTATCTCAGGATCTCAGCTCACATTCAACACCTCAGTATGAAAACAAATTCTACAAACTGAAAGGGAGAGAAGGAGATAAGATTATTATTTATGAAGAACATTATAGAGAAAGACTACCTATGAGATTTCTCTTTTTCCTATCTCATTTCAGCTTCCTACATCCGAGCCCCAAACTTCAGGGCATACAAACCAAATTATGTCTTTAAAGGAAACAATTAATTGGAAATATAATATTGTAATAAGGACTTTTATAAAGGCTATCCTCAATGTTTTATTAGAAACACTCAGATGCCTGCTTACTTACAGACATTGATGAGAAGTTTGATAAGACAATATACTGTTAATACCACTATGGCCAGAGTGTTTTGAGGGAAAAAAATATCCAAGGATATATATTAATTCAACCAAGAGGAATTATTATGCACTGAATATTGTGCAAAAATGCTTATAAGAACAAGAGAAAATTCTGACTCCATCAAAATTAAAAACTTGCGTGCTTTCAAGAACATCATCAAGAAAGTAAAAAGACAACCCACAGAATGGGAGAAACTATTTGCAAATCGTGTATCTGATAAAGGGCTTGTATCCAAAACATGCACACAACTCAAAACTCAACAAAAAACAAAGAACTTAATTTTAAAAATGGCCTAAGGATTTGAATATTTTTCCAAGGAGATACACAAATAGCCAACAAGCACATGAAAAGAAGTTCAACATAATTAATTAGGAAAATGCAAATCAAAACCACAATGATCTACTACTATACATCCTCACAAATATTTGTTGGATTATCTGCCTTTATTTTACCAATTGTAGTGGATGTGGATAAACCAGAATCCACATCCATTGTTGGTGGGAGTGTAAAATGGTTAGTCAGTCAGAAAAGTTTTGGTAGTTCCTCAAAAAGTTAAAAACAGTTTACTGAATGTCTCAGCAATTCTACTTTCAGGTATATCCCCAAGAGAATTGAAACTTTACGTTCATACAAAAATTTGCTGACAAATGTTCATAATAGCATTATTCATAATAGTGGAAAAAGGGAAACAAATGTCCATCAATTGATGAAAAGGTAAACACGTTATGGTATATCTACACAATAGACTGTTATTTACTCATAAAAAGAAATGCATACTGATACATGCTACAATATAGATGTACAATATAGTAAGCATAAGAAGTTAATCACAAGAGGCTATCTATTATATGATTACATTTATATGAAATGTCCAGAATAAGGAAAATAATAGATTAATGACTGCCAGAAGCTAGGGGAAGGGAGAATGAGGAATAACTTCTAATTGATCCAGGATTTCTTTAGGGCGATAAAAATGTTCTGGAATCAGACAGAGGTGATGGTTCATTCAAAGCTAATGAATTGTAAAATTTAACACAATGAATTTTATGCTATAGGAATTAGATCTCAAAAACAGTTGTTATAAAATTACCTACAGGCAAAAATATGTGAATCAGAATAAAATTCAATTTCATAAATCAGTCACAATTAGCAGTATCAATTAGGGCAAAGAGATAAGAACACATAAGCTCCGGTCCCTGGCTAGTTTGTCATGGGACCATAACTTTGCTAATTTAATCTCAGCAGCTTTCTAGGGCCAGAGCTAAGGTGAACATACCTCCCAATTTGCCTAGGACACTTCCAATTTGTAACTGTTGTCCCCAGTCTCAATTTCATGCTCAAAAATGGCCCAGACTGGATAATAAATTATATGGCTATCCTGGAACATGCTGAGTGGAATACCTAAGCGTTTTAGAGATACACATTCAACCAAAGCAAGACTTAAGTTTGTACCTTTTCATGGATAGTTGGTCTTTAAGATTCTTGATTTCATTATCTTTAGCATGGCTCTGACGCTGTAATCTGAGAGAAGATGAAAGTGTTATATATTAGAAATTATTTGTCATAATACAGTCAGAACAGCTCTACTTGTAGCTGAGGAGGGACTACATATGACCATTTGGGGCCACAAATATTGAGCCTGAAACTACTAAGACTTCTGCAACTAATCCTTCTGAAATTTATTTATTTTTTCCTGATGTCTGATTCACAGACTTCCCAAAGAAAGTAAGTACTAAGTTCTAACCCCATCAATCCGAAGCCAAAAAGAACTTGTATCTCCAGTTTGAAGACTCAGAATAATGTTTTTAGCAATTTGTACTTTAGTTTACCCAGGAGAAGACACAGATGGTATGTTCTGATTTTCTAGGCCTGTGGAAGGATTGAGAACTTTAACTTTCTTACAGAGTTATTATGTCAAGTCATATAAACTATTGACTTGGATTAAGGGTTAAGGTCTGAAAGAATCAGATATTACATATAGAAGTAACAAAGCTGTGTGCAAATAATTTTATTTAAAACAGTAAATTTTAACTAGGGAGTCACTGACATGACCTAATCATGGGAAGATTGGGTAAAAAATTTATATAAAATTGGCTTAAAATTAATATGCAAGAACCTACCAAGAGAAGTACAAAGTAATACTTTTTGGCTGATAGATGTTCACAAACCATTTCTGATATTCCTTCCTTATCCTGCTATGTATCTCCTCACAACTAAATTTTTATACTGACCCATTAATTTGCTATAATATTAAGAAATTTACAGCAAAAGCACATTTCTCTTTATGTTCAGAACCTTGGGATACACAGGAATTTGGGTTAATATAAATTCCTAGAATGACAGCATTAAAACAAGGACTTTAAATGTTGGCTGGACTGCTTCCTAGTAGATTTCAGAGATTAAATTACCCACTCACCTTTACTCCAAGCTTCTTAGAAGCTATAGAGACTTACAATCAATGTGCTATAGAAGTGAAAATGCAATGAAGAGAAACCAGGTCTGTTTCTACACAAAAGAGATCATGTTCCCAAGTAAAGAAGAAGGAAAACAAGCTTTATTACTATGGTATGCAGGAGTATGCAGAGAGCTGAAAAAGAGGTAGTAGGAGTTTTTAAACTGACATTCTCCTTCCCTTTGTGTGCTTCCATTACTCTAATATTTTACCGAGCTCTAGTTTAGAGTGGGCAGTAAACAGCTGATAGCGGTGGTGGGGAGTTCAGAAGACCTGGGCTCTTAAATAATAGAGGATAAGATAGGTATATTTCCTATCATCCAGCTTGGATAGGAAACAACTGTTCAGGCACTCGTAACTTCTTAGTTCTATTCTTCTCATGAATAACATAAGGGTAAGATTAGACATTCTTTTCCGCAAGATCTAAAGTTCTGAAGCTTACTCTGGTTGGCTATCAAGCTTATTATACGGGTTTTACTGACAGTAATTACTTTAAATTTAGTAAGTGCTTACTGTGGTTTGTTCAAAATATGTTGCTATTATATAAATCTTCTTGGTTAATTTTGCAATTATCATTCACAAACACTGTAGGACTGACATTGAATTACACCAAAGAGGGATCCCTGGGTGGCGCAGTGGTATGGCGCCTGCCTTTGGCCCAGGGAGCAATCCTGGAGACCCGGGATCGAATCCCACATCGGGCTCCTGGTGCATGGAGCCTGCTTCTCCCTCTGCCTGTGTCTCTGCCCCTCTCTCTCTCTCTGTGTGACTATCATAGATAAAAAATAAATAAATAAATAAAAAATAAAAAAAATAAAGAATAAAAAAAAAGAATTACACCAAAGAAAAAAGATTCTTTTGCTTCCTGATAAACACCACATTCTAAAGTAAAAGAAATCCACGTTTTATAATTTAAAAATATTTTCATTTTTATCATATACTCTTGGAACATATTTAAGTGAATTGAACAAAAGCTTAAAAGCTATATGAGAACACACACTATGCTCACTCGTTTCCTCTTAGTCTACATGCCCTGTGTTTTCTCTAATCTCATCCTACAGAGCTAAGGTTCAATATTGTCTCCAATGAAGTTTCCTTACCACAAAAACCACAATACTCTTTTTGCCCTACAAAATCCCTATTAAGTAAGGCTCCATTCGACAGTTATTTATAGGTACAGTTGGCCTTGAACAATGTAGGGGTTAGGGATACTGATACCTACCCCTAGCAAATGCAGTTGAAAATGTGTATATAACTTTTGACTCCCCAAAAGCTTAGCTACTAATAGCTTACTGTGGACCACCAGAACCTTACTGGTAACATAATTAATGTTTTATATGTTATATGTATTATATACTATACTCTTACAATGAAGTGAGAGAAAAAAATATTACTAAGATGATCATAAAGAAGAGGAAAATACATTTATAGTACCGTACTATATATATATATAAAAAAAATCTGCCTATTAGCAGACACACATATTCAAACCCATGATGAAGGGTTAACTGTACTTAAAAAAAAAATGTTAAACTTTCTGGGATAAATACATATTCATGTGAGGGTGTAAGAAATAATACAGAGGGATCCCATGTACCCTTTACTCATGTTTCCCCAATGCAAATGTCCTACAGAACTATAATATAATAACCAGGATGTTGATAGGGATATAGTCAAGCCACTGAACAGTTTTATCACAATACCTCATTTTGCTCTCATTCCCATTTCTTCTTCCTAACCTTGGATCACTAATCTGTTTTCCATTTTTATTATGTCATTTAATAATTTTTAAAATGTTATTTCAAGAATGTTATAGGAATAACATCATACAGTATATAAGCTTTGGGGACCGGCTTTTTTCACTCAGCATAATTCTGTCTACAGGGTCTGTAGTATCATCACTGTTTCATTCTTGATGGTGGTATATAGGTCCCCCTTTTTCTTTCTTTTTGTTTTGACAGAGGTGTATCAATTTTATTGATATTTTCAAAGAAACAGCTCTTTGCTTCATAGATTTTATTTTGTTTGCAATTTCATTACTTCTAATCTTTATTAATTCCATCTGTTGTTTTAGGTTATTTTGATTTCCTTTCTCTGGATTCTTGAAGAGGGAGCTTATATTAGATGGAGTCCTTTCCTCTTTTCAAATGTGTATATTTAATGCTATAAATCTTCAAAGAAATGCTTTAGCTATGTCTACAGTAAATTTTCATATACTGTATTCTAATGTTAATTTAGTTCAACATGTTTTTATTTCCTTTAGAAGTGTGCTGTGTAGTTTCTAAGTGTTTGGAGATTTTCCTGTTCTCTCTCTGGTATTGATTTGTTGTTAGACTACATTTTGATCTGAGAGCATACTTTGCAGGACTTCAATCTTTTAAACTTGTTGAGGTTTGTTTTATGGGCTAGGTTTTTTTTTTTTTTTTTTTACTGGAAATAGAGAAGTTTTATTTTTTTTTTATTTTTTTTAAAGATTTTATTTATTCATGATAGTCACAGAGAGAGAGAGAGAGAGAGAGAGGCAGAGACACAGGCAGAGGGAGAAGCAGGCTCCATGTACTGGGAGCCCGACGTGGGATTCGATCCCGGGTCTCCAGGATCGCGCCCTGGGCCAAAGGCAGGCGCCAAACCGCTGCGCCACCCAGGGATCCCGGAAGTTTTATTTTTTAATGACGGATTTAAATACTTATTTGTGGACACAAATTCTCTAAATTCTTTTGGCTTTTTCTTTCAGGATATGTCCTAGTATGGTACATTTCCTATGGTCACTTGAAAGCATATGTATCCTGCTCTTGTCTGGTGAAGTGTCCTATAAATATTGATTAAATCCTGTTGGTTGATGGGGTTGTAGAAGTTCTCTATCTTTACTGATTTTCTATCTAGTAGTCCTACAAATTCCTGAGAACAGGGTGCTGAAATCTAGGACATTATAGCTGTAGGCTTTTCTTTTTCTCCTTACAGTTCCATCAAGTTTTGCTTCATATATTTTGAGGCTTTGTTTTTGGATACATACACTTTTAAGTTGTTATGTCTTCCTGGTGGATTGTTCCGTTCATCATTACGTAATGTCCCTCTTCATTTTCAGTAGTTTCTTTGCTCTGAAGTCCATTTTATCTGATACTAGAGTAGCCATTCCTGTTTTTTAAATTTATCTCTTTTTAAGATTTTATTTATTTATTCATGAGAGACACAGGCAGAGACATAGGCAGAGGGAGAAGCAGGCTCCATGCAGGGAGCCGATGTGGGACTCGATCCTGTGACCCCAGGGTCAGGCCCTGGGCGGAAGGCAGCGCTAAACCGCTGAGCCACCTGGGCTGCCGGCCCTTCCTGTTTTTTGATTAATGTTTACATTGTATATATTTTGCCATTTTTTAATTTTTAACCTATGTTGATAAAACTGAAATTTCTTAGAAACAACATATTGTTGGATTACAGCTTTTTATTTTTAAAATCCCCTGTGCCAGTGTCTTTTAATTGATGTATTTAAATCATTTACATGTAAGGTAATTATTGATGTTTGAGCTTAAGTCTATCATTTTTTGTTTCTTGTTTCTCTTTTCTTACCTTTTTGTGGGTTATTTGAAAGTTTTTGGATTCACCTTGAATCCATATCTCTCTCTGTAGCTTTTTGAAGTTGCACTTGGTATTGCAATATGCATATATAGTCTACTGATTTTCCCTAGTTTCATATAGGTCTCTTTACCCGCTACACTTTTAAATTACAATTGTTGTATTTCCTCTACACGTTGAGCTCCACATAAGATGGTATTATAATTTTTGATTCAAGCATCAAATACGATTTGAGAAATTAATGAGAAACAGAATGGACTCTTATTATTTACGCCCCCCCCCCCCCCGTACTCATTCTGATGTTCTTTCTTTTTGAAAAATTTCTATTATTTCCTTTATATTTATAGACCTCCCATTTAGCTATTCTTTAATGGTAGCATTAGCAGCAGCAGATTCTTATACTTTTCTTTTGTCTGAGACTTGTCTTTATTTCTCTTCTTCCTAAAGGACACTGCTGCTGGATATAGGATTCAAGATTCTGTTGTTTTTAGTTTCCTTTCTTCCAGTACTTAAATAATATGCCACTTCCTTCTGGCCTCCATGATCTTAGATGAGAAATTCAATGTTAGGGGATCCCTGGGTGGCTCAGCGGTTTGGTGCCTGCCTTCGCCCCAGGGTGTGATCCTGGAGTCCCAGGATCAAGTCCCACATCAGGCTCCCTGCATGGAGCCTGCTTCTCCCTCTGCCTCTCTCTCTCTCATGAATAAATAAAATCTTAAAAAAAAAAAAAAAGAAAAGAAAAGAAAAGAAAAGAAAAGCAATGTTATTTGAATTAGCATTCCCACATGTTTTCTTCCTCTGGTTCTTTTGAGATTTTTTTTTACTTCATTTTTCTGTAGTTTAGTTATGGGACTAGGCATGGACTTCTTTGGGTTTATATTAGTTGGGATTCAGGCAGCTTCTTGAATTTGTAAATTTATGTATTTCACCTCATTTCTTTTAACACTCCCTCCTCCCAATCTCTTTTCTCTCCTTCTGATATTCTGGTAAGAATTTTAACTCTTTTATTATTGTCCTACAAGTCACTGAGACTTTGTCCTTTTTTAAAAATCTTTTCCCCAGTCTATCCTCCTCTCTGCTGTTCAGATGAGGTAATGGTAATGTCTTTTACTGTTGAGGAATGATATGGTAGTGAATTTTCCTTTTTGCCTCTCATATATAGACAGGGTACTGCAGAAATTAGCAACCAATAGTAGGGTCTGTCCTCAAGTTCACCTGATCAATCCTCTGCCATCTTGAATATTATTATATCCAGCAAGATTTTCAGTTACTGTATTATTTAGTTTTATAATTTCCATACTTTATTATGAATTTTTGCAGGATTTTATAGTTTCTCATTTATTTAAAGAGAATTCAATTTTCATGTTGAAGCATTATTAGGACAGTTGTTTTAAAATCTTTGTCAAAGAATTCTCAAATCTGAATCATAATGTTGTCATTTGTTGTCTTTTCTTTCATGTTGTAATTGTCCTCGTTCTTTGTATACCTAGGTATTTTGGTTATTATGAGACTTTGGATTCTATTTTAATTATTTTAGCAAGAAGACCCCCTGTTGCTGTGTAGTGTGAGGGCTGAGTGGGTTATATGTTTAGCATCTCACTCAGCCCTGCTAATAACATCCCACCAAAATCAGACATGGACCCTCGGCCTCAATGCAGATGAGTGATGTGGAAGTTCATTCTGCTTTTTAGCTCTGAGTAGGGTAAAAAAATCAGCTTCCTGCTGGGCCCTACTAACTGCTTTTGCCTGGTAAGGAATGGAAGACCAGCTGGATACTCAGGACTGCCAATACTACCCCAGCAAGGAAATCTGGTTTCTGCTATCTGCCAATGTCAGAACACACTACCTGCTTCCAAGGGGTGGTATGGGACCATTGGTGCTTGAGTAGAGTAAGGGGATAAGCCAAAAAGTTTTTAGGGTTTTGTATCTTCCTTTTCCTGATCCTTTGGCGAGAGGAAACAAGCTTTTCTACAAGTCCCCCACCCTACCTATTGGCTGTTCCAGGTTGGTAATTTCTGCAACCCTGTCCATATGAGAGGCAAAAAGGAAAATTCACTACCATATCATTCCTCAAATACCAAAGTCTCTAGACCGAGTCTAGTCTGCTTTCTTCTACCTTTTAGAGTCTTCTTAGACTTGCTTGTCGTGTTAAATCTAGGGTGTTTTGGTTGTAAATAGGAGGACTTGCAAGGAGTAGAACTACTACTTCTTGGTAGAACTAGAAGTCCCTCTGTTTTAAGTAAATTTAAACAAATTAATCTATATTCTCCATTAGCTCACCATGTCTGACATGTCTTGGTATCTTCTACATGTGCCTTACCTAATTCTTCTCACACAGTGGGCCCTTGATAAATGGTGAATGTTCAACACTGAATGTTCCTTGTATGAAGATATATGCACCCCCTAAAATGGTTTCTTTATAATCTCAAGCATACAAGGGTGTCTGGATTAGCTATCAGAATTGAGGAAGGATATCCTCAGATGGTAAAGGAGAGAGGCAGCAGCTCATCTGCATGGATGGTATTACTTTTCTGATCATTATATAACATATGTCTGGATTGGTCATTGCCTTTCAAGCTAAAAGACAAAGTTTTGAACCCTGAAGTGTGGGTTCTTTTCATTTTTTTCTCTTTTTTTTAAGATTTTATTTATTTATTCATGAGAGAGAGAGGAGAGAGGCGGAGACACATGCAGAGGCAGAAGCAGGCTCCACGCAAAGAGCTGATGTGGGACTTGATCCTGAGGCCCTGGGATCACGCCCTGAGCCAAAGGCAGACGCTCAACCACTGAGCCACCCAGGCATCCCTGAAGTGTGGGTTAAGTGATAATAGCCAGCTTAGATTTGCCAAAGCTATCTTAGGTCCTAACCTCCTTGAACTTGAAGGATCTCTGTGACTCTAGAAGGGATAAGCCAAAGTGTTTTTAACTGAGATTATGTTACCAGCACTATGGCATCCGCTCCCCCAAGAATTCCTTCAAGATGCATATCATATGTGAGAGATAATTTAAGACCTAAATCTCTGCCAAATATTTCTCCAATTTCATAATTAATACTGTGGACTCCAAGTTCTAAGATAGTCCTCAGAACTTGTCTATTCTCTCTACTAGCAGTCTAAGAACTAACGGATTTCAAATTAGACTTCATGAACAACTGCTATCCTGTAATATTACCATTTATTAAAATGTATCATAAATAATGTTATTATTTCAACCGATACTGACTGGAGACTGTAATTAGTACAAAAAGAATATAACAAGGCCATTCATTTTTCCCTATGAGTCAGAATTTTTAGTCTGAGGTATTTAATAATTAAGATTGTTATGGGAAATGAGACTGTTGGGAGGGAGGAGTCTTTAGAAATTTGATTCATTTTTAATCTCTTGGTCTTGGAACACAAAAACTCTGAGACCAATCCAAAAAAGCATTCAAGTGATTTCACAGGTGGCTTTGAGGAATGTATCCATTATATGCTATGAAGAAAAACAAATCATTGGTCATATTTTTATAAATTATAATCATGACCTGAAAGTTAATTATCTTTCTCCTGTAATTCTATTATAATCACACTTGTTCAGCCAATACATGTAAAGCTTGATATATAGAGTGAGCAGTTGCTTATTTCTCAATCCAGCTGGCAAGGCAAAAATATAGTTGGCTTTTAAGCAAGTACAGGCCTGTAGTTCAGCAGTTCCTAATGTGTAGTCACAATGCCACCTCGTGGCTACGCAGGGATTATCTTTTAAAGATTCATTATGGAGCAAATCCAGAATTTCCTGTTATCAACAGATTTGCACTTACTTGGAAACCTTATTGATTCCAAAAGCCACTTGTTGGTTCAGAGATGCAATGATTTTGTCTTTCTTCTTAATCTGCATTTGGTTTTCTTGCCACCGAAAAGTCACTGTTTTCAATTGTCTTTTGAAATCCTGATCAATGAAAAATAGTACTTCACAGTTAATTCTGTTCAAGTCACCATAGTCTTGAAAGAAAAAATGGGTTCTTCAAAAAAAGAAACTACTATTAGTAGTTTAAATTGTAGTATTAAATTGAACATTTCAATACCCCTGACTTGCTTCAGATAGAATGGCAAAAGTACTTACTTCACACTGATAGTGTAATTTATAAAGCTGTCGTTGCCGAGCAAGCTTTTCCTTCTCAGTTTCTCCATATTCTGCTTTGCTGGTTGAGCCCTAATGAGCGAATGGAATATGCATGCCTTATTTTCCTCTAAAAAAATCCCACTACTTCTTTAAAGGGGATTTAAAGTTGTCATCTAACTCCTACTCATGCAAACATCACTTCTCTGATTGGTGCAGATAAACCCACCTCTCCCCAATTACAGCATTCACTAAACAATCCCACGGTTACTGGTCTTCTGCTGCTATTACTGGAGAACATTACCTGCATGCCTACCATATTTTTAAGCCTTTTTCAGTATTGCTTTCATTGTTGTTAAAAGCATTATGAGGTAGGCACTTATTATTCCCACTTTAGAGATAATAAAACTGAGTTAAGTAACTTACCCAAGGTTTACACAGAAAGTGGAGAAGCCTGAATTCTAACTCAGGCAGTGGTAAGTGTCCAAACAATTATTACTCAGTACCACCTTAGTTTAATATTCAACTGCTCCACTGGATCATAAATACTATGATCACAAAGACCATGTTTTAGCATAGCTCTTGACAAAAAGTGCTAAACGTTTTTCGAATAAATGAGGGTGTAAACATTTTCCAAACCAAAGGCCTCATATTTAAACTTCAGACATTCAAAGCTAAGACTGCCATTTCAGTTAAAATATACATATTCTATTACAATTAGAAAGGGAAAAGATGACCATTATCAGCCAGGGAATCATTTTTACTAACTGTACCCTTAGACAATCAATATTCCTACATACTGTGGAACAGGATATCATTAAATTACATTAGTATAGAATTCTACATTTAAATCAAGTGATTTTAACAGAAAAGTCATATGCTTTATCTGACTTAGTGTTCTGCTGAGCACTTAAATCATATTCCCCTGTACCTTCACATATAGGTACATCATTCCCAGCAGTGACTGCTAGTAAGAAAGGAAACAAAGGAAAAAAAAAAAAAAACTGTTGTACATTGTTAATATTTTTGTAGACATTTCATGCTTACAACCAGTTTTTTAAAAAAAATGAAGTAGCTTTGTTTTAGTAAACTATTTTTCTCAAAATTGTCAATGAAATGAAGACAAGTTTTTTCCCCCTTGTGATATCTGAAAACCTTTCGCAAGGAATGCATCTGTAATCAACATTGCCCAAGAGTTAAAGCCAGGAAATGGTTTGAGGGTTAACGTGAAAAGTTTTGGCTCCTAAGGTTCTTTTCCTCCTCCATTTATCCCTGTCCCTCCCCCGTTCTGTTTTTACTTGTTCCTCACAAACACAGAAACACAGTACAGACACTAGGCTAACATGCTATTCAGAGTCATGGAGAAAACAAAGGTTAACAACTGTTTCTGGAAGGAAGGCTGGGCTGTACTCTCTCTGATCAGGCTTACCTGCTCTATCATGTCCAGAATATGCAATTCATCCAGGCTATAGAACTTGTCTTCAGTTGCAGAATCCTCTTGGATATCACTTGCATCATCTTTCATAAATCCACTGACTGGGTATAGATTGGCTTGCTCTTTCTTCAACTGCTCTTCCTTTTCTATCATATTTGGGCTACAGTGGTGACATAATCAATGTAATCTTTTATAATGGTTGAGTGTTTTTCATCTAAGCCACTGCTTCCTAAATTAATATTTTATTGATCTCATGAAGTATTCTGCATCAGAAGGGTTCATGGCCAAAGAAAGTTTAGACAGTGCTCATATTGTGTATTTCTCATTACAATTCATAATGAATTTATTTAGCATTTGAGCTATTACTCAATTAAGATATGTACTCTGTTCATTCTAGTGTTACCAAGAATTATGAGATCATGGGAGTTCATTAACATCAGTTACTTTTAGAGAAACAATACTTTGGGAAATATTGAGAACCATTTCCAGTCATGCTATATTATTTTATCATTATAGCATTCTCAATAAGTAGGTTGACTTTATCAATTTCATTGCTTTAGGTCCAGTGTACATTTAGATAGAGGGCTACATACAGCAACATAGAGTAGATTTAAATATGGAGGTTTCTTTGGTAACAGGACTTAAAGAAACTGCAGTGCTATTACATGGATTTCAGTAACTAGAAACTACTAAAAAAAAAAAGGAATGAAAATACTACAAATACAATGACAGCTAATTTTATACCTATATCTAAAATTTAGATGTATGTTACTATCCTTTCAAGTTGTCCTACTATTTATAGCTATAAATTTCCTTCTTAATCTCATTAAATGGTAACAAGAAATAGTACTTTTACTTGTAACATGATATAAATGACTTGATTAGTGAATAGAAAGAAAATAGATAATTTTAGGATGATTACTTCTTTTAGGCACTTGAGACCTAGAAAACAATGGCCTCTAATGCTTGTAGAGTAACTTGTAAAACAATATAAAATAGTCTTAGGTATCACTGAGGTATTCTAGAATGACTCACATTTTGAGAAACGTTTGGAAAGTTCAATGAAATCAATTGCTTGTGTAGGCCACTGGATTCCAAACCCAATTAATTTTCCAAATTATCTGAAGAGCTTTTCTAAAACTATTATTTTTGCAGGTCCCCTGAGAACTGCAAATATATAGATCAATTTGTAATTTTGAAAACATCCAGATAATTCCTAAATTTTAAAATTTTAACAATAGCAGTGTGACAATACAGGAAAACGTTCGTATCAGTAAGAAATGAAAACTATAGCATGTAGAGGTAAAATAAAATTTGGCATTAAAAACACTTGAACAAAATGTTGAGGGAAGAATGAAGCAAATGTGGAAAAACAGTGTAATTATTGAATTGGGATGACAGGTACATATACTAGTGTAAATGTATATTCTTTTCTTTTGTGCATATTTGAAAATTCTCATATGAGAAAAAAGCTCCCTGGGTAATTTGATGATCATCCAGATTTGGGTCTATATTTTAGGTAACATAAGCAAAATGATTGATAGCACTGTTTCACTCTTCAGTAAGTTATTTTTAAGGCATCTAGACATGGCTTGAAAAGAGCAAAAAACAAAAAAACTATTGCTCTAGTATTGTTTTGCTCAACTTGCTGCCAGAGAACATGAAAACTCAGATGATGAACCATTTACTTACCATATAGATCACACCATTATCAATAAGAACATATCAACTACAAGTGATGACTTTATGGTTAAAATATGTTCTTGCTACCATTTTAAAGATATCTTAATAATTTATGTCTTCACAGTGAATTCTCTAAAGTTATGGACTTTCAATTAACAAACTTTTTGGTGGGTATAATGAATCTCTTCATTACTGTCTCCCCTACTTCCACCCTCTACTGCACTGTCCTCAATCATAGGGTTGTACAATCCAGTGATCTTCAGACATTAATACGTTTCCAGTAAAGGTTCAAAATTCATGGTTAACAACCGGGGATTAAAAACAGCAACAATAACAACAAGCTGTGGATTAAACAAACCAACTCAAAACAAACTCTTTTGTAAAAGGTCATTAGGACAAACAATGATCTGTTCTCTAAGGTTAAATCGTACTTAAATTTAGATTTGGCTAACCACAACCCAGATGACATTTTAAAAGATTTTATGCTGGAACCAAATTAGTCTTTGAATAAAAAAGCAATTAGTATTGGGTGATTCTTGAGTGCCTTATATAAAAATGGTGAGAGATTCTATTCTCCCAAAGTAAATGATAATTTAACTTTTTGTCATTCTATTAAAAAGTGTCAAGTTATTACAAGGAACTGTACTTTCTTCTTTTAGAACACCTTCCAAGGTAAGGCTGTGTCATACTGGCAAAGCACACTTTGAAAATAGTAATAAAAATTTAAAAATTAAATAAATACTTACACTTGTTCTTCTTTTGATTCCTTATTCTGAAAAACAGCATCAAGAATTAGTAATCTATATCAACTATGTCAGTACAGCATAGTGATGTGGTTGTATTTAGATCAGTGTTTCTCAAACTCCTTTTTACCACAAGCAAAATAAACACATTTTACATCATGATGTAAATGCACTTATATATAAATCTTTATACATAATATAAAACTGAAATTTAAGTTCCACTACATAAACTTTACCCATATTATATGTGTTACAGACTGCACTTCTGTGCCCTTCCTAAATTCATATGCTGAAACCTTAAACCTCAGTGTGATGGTAACTGGAGGTAGGGGCACTGGAAAGTAATTGTTTAGATGATGCCATGAAGTCCTCATGATGGAATTAGCAGCCTTATAGGACGAGACCAGAGTTAGATCTCTTGCTCTGTGTGTTCTCTCTCTCTCCCCACACCATGTAATGATACAGAAAAATTTAGCCATCTGATAAGAGGGCCCTCAGCAGACACCAAATCTCCTGACACCTTGATCTTGGACTTCCCAGCCTCTAGAACTGTGAAAAATAAATGTTTGTTGCTTAAAACACTCAGTCCACGGCAGTTTGTTGTATCTCTGCCTGAAGAGACTATGTGATGAATTCTGAAGCTTTTTTTATTCCTATTAATTCTATTCATTTTATAAAATGGTAGTTGTGACCCACTAAATTAATTTTGCAACCTACCACTGAGTCATGAAACAAAAATTATCAAGATATTGGAAATAAATATTGGGGCCGAGTTTGCACCTACTGGTAATCTTTGGCCAGGGAATGTGTATTTCTCCTTCATGGAATACTATACTAACTACAAGGGTTCTTGAAAATCTACACATAAGGTAAAAGCAGACGGATATATTAAGAAATCTTACAGAAAAAGAAGTGTTAGGGAGATCACAATTAGAAATGTTAAAAATAAAACCCTAAATTTTAAATTCATTAAAGTAAAATTATAAAGGCAACATACTACATAAAGATAATAGCAATAACACTCAACATATGCTAATTAAGAGGATTAATTACTCTTATACATTACCCTTCTGTTAAGAGTATTATTTACTCTTTACTTTTACTTTTACACGAATTAGAGTATTAACTTCTACTACCACCTTTTATTTATAAGAAACTTCAGGGTCTTCTTCCCCATAGATTCCAAGATGTACTTACAAATTTGTTTTGCCTTACTGTCTGTACACTAAGAGAATTTTTGCATCTCAGTGTCTGATCAGTGTCCAGTACCAATTTGATTCTACAATTTAGAATTATCAACTCCTACCTTGATTCCAGTGTACCTGAATAACTGAATGGAAAGACATTTGGTTGTTCAGAATGAACATCTAGTATAGTTGAATAGTTTCTGAAACTTTCTAGCTCTTCCCATGACAACTTTTGGTCAACACGTGCATCAGCCTGTTTTACATGCATCTCAGTAACTTCCCGTCTGTAGAGAGCACATCCAATTTGAAGGGCTAGATTTATTTCCTGCCATGTTTCTTTCTTTTCCAAAGGCTTCATCACAAAGCCTTCTATTCTTCTGCCATCTGCTTTACCTCCCCCTTTTCTATTCTTAACCCTTAATTCCCCGGGGGGGGGGGGGAGTGGGAAGGAGGATCTAATTAACTCCTAAAAGAGTTATTTATAATTTAGAAGCTAAATACTAAATTCCTAACTGAATAAAGTGTTAACTACAAAGTCTCTCTACATACTAGTTACAAGTTATCTGTACTGACCCCTCTATTTGCTACACAATTTTTACATTTTTTTTATCATATTCTTCCAGAGTCTCTGAGAGATCTTCTTAGGATTTCAACTAATTTAGGCAGAGATATTGCAAAATAAGAGAAGACAGAACTTCACTTATAGGGACTTTGTTGTTATTCTGTATAACACAAGCTAATTTCTGTATGCTAGAATTTTTCATGAAGGAAAGTCCTGATTAGAAAATGTGATTGTGATTAGCTTTTTATAACTGGTTGTTTACACTATAACTAGACAATACTTTGTACCTACAATAACAAATGTATATTATATTAGTAGGACCACTATATATAGAAGTCATATGCAAAAATTTCAGCATTTTTAGGTTCTATCCTTTAGAATTTAGATTAAAAAATGTAAGATCTCTCTTCTAATGTCCAAATCTCGTTTTGATATAATTATCTTCAGAGTATCTCAACTTCTAATAAAATAAATTAGAAAAAAACTTAGGTTATAAATAAGAAAAAACTTCTTGACATTTAATAAGACATTTTCAATATTACTACCATGTGAAATTTTGAGCTGTGTTTACATTTATTTCCAGTTGCGTTTATTCCTGTTTAATTACAACTTGTCATAAAAGTGGGACTTTCTAATTAAAATTGAGAATTTGGGTAACCATATTTTAATTTTTTGGAAGAGACAAACTATATACCTTTGGAAACAAGATTTGTGGCCTGACAGCTGTGGATTTACTTGGCCAGTTTTATGTAGTATTAGACCTGGGATTTACTAAAATTACTAAAATTTTTTGCAAAAATTAAAAATTATCAGTGAAACTAATGGACCAGGTTGTGTTTTATCATACAAGAATTGCCTAAAAGTAAGTCATCTTATTCATGTCTTTTAAAAACATGATTTTCAAAATAACTTTTGAATGAAATGATAAATTTTAATAAATGATGGTTATGATAAATATGAAAATGGTATTGATATTTCATTGATCATAGTATAAATAACCTTTATTTTGTTCTTCACCTAAGTGTTTGGTAACTTTCCCTTGTGTTTTCATTTATGATTAAAATTTGTGTATACTTTCAAAAGATGAAATAAAATGGATTTACCAGATTGTAGTTGGGCAAAGAGTCTCACTGAATTTGTAATATAATCTACAGAGTACATCTAGACTTTAAGTATATGCTTCAGGCCAGAAAATAACACCTTTTTTCCTCCCCACCATAAGGTTTGCAAAGCCTAGTGGTTAGCTATATGCTTGATTAAAAAAAACTCAAGTCCAAATCCATAGGAATCTACAAACATCAAGAGTGAACCAAAATGTAAATGAACTTTGGTGGACTATGTTATGTCAATGTAGTTAATCAATTACAACAAATGTACCACTCTGCTGGGGGATATTGATAATGGGAGAAGCTATTCATGTGTGGAGGCCAAAGATATATGGAAAACCTCTGCACCTTCCCCTCAATTTTGCTCTGAACAAAAACAAAATTGCTCCAGAAATATAGTCTTAGTTAAAAAAAAATTAAGTAAAAAAAAAAAATTAAGTCAAAACAAGACTCAACTTTCCTTTGTAATTTTCTAAGCAATTAAAAGACTTTTTGCTAAAGCTGCTACTGACAGTAATAATAAGTTGTTTATTTTGTAACAGGCAAAACAAAGAAAAGGCATGAATGAAGCTTCTTGAATTTCTAACATTTTTGTACATTACTGCATTGTTGGCAGAGTCTTAGACACAAAGGAGAAAATCAAGATTTCTTGAGGTTTTGAAAAATGCTTCTGAATATATCACTAGAAATATGATGGGAAGCTGTTTTTAAAACACTGAGTAGGCATTTTTTAAATGAAAGTAGTATGCAGAAATCAGTGAAATTTCCAAATAACTATTTCAGTTTCTTGTTTGTCTATTTAAATGTATAATTATGATTTAGGTAAGTAAAGTAAGACACACTGTGAGTTTGAATCATTCAGGATCTAACATACATAGACTTCTCTATAACCACATATTCAATGAACCTATTGACATTTTAAGTCATTTATGCTCTAGTCTATTTGAACTAATTTTAAGTTCTAACGGTGAATCCATGTATTAAATCTAAGTGCTCATAATTAGACATCCCTCTATTATAATGTTAATACAGTCACTTACCTTTTTATTCTTAGTCTTTTTCTTTTTCTTTGGTTTACTCTTAACCTGACAAGAAATAAATTAACATACAATTCAAACTGCACAAGAAGTTTTTTGCAAAATAAATTTCCTCTAACCACTGAAATCTTCTATCTTCTAATATTAAACATCACATTTGCTTCTTCCTAGATTCCATAGAAAATTTTCATTTTCACTTTGATTTTAACCTGTCTTCCACTCTTGAGAAATCTTTGATCTATAAAGGAATAACCTGTAATATCAATGAATAGGCTACAGAAAAAAGTTTACAGATCCCCATCTGCCCATGTGCATGCATGAGCAACAAAGGAGGGACTTCTAAAAAGAATCAACATATTCAAGTTCATAAAATGAAAAATTAAGCCTGGGAGTAATTTAGTGGCCATATAATGACCGTTATATAAACCATTAAATAAAGATCCATCCTGTAAGATTTTAATTCTACCCATGTGCAAACAGCATTGAAATATCCCTGTTTTCTTCTCTCTTCTTCTATTCCCCATTATGCTTTCTTCTACTTTCTATTAACTTCCCACTTTCCAACCACTCAGGATGAAAAAATATGTTCAGAAATCTAGCATAGTGCCTGGCACATACCAAGTGTTCAGTAAATGCTGGAAAAATAAAAGGCTAAGGCAGGAAAGACTTTGGAAGAAGTACTGGGGAAAGCTCTGTGTAAACACTATGACAATAAGATTATATGGGATGCTGTAAGTAGAGCACATGCAACAAACTAAAGGCCCTGATTAAATTCTAATTTAAATATTAATGAGAGCTTATACTTCCTGGAGATCTTTAATAGATTCTGTTGAAGATTCACTAGGTATTGATGCTCCATCTTTACTCATTTCTGCTAACTGTATTTCAGGGTTCGATTTCACATTTATATTGTATTCCATGAGGGGTGGACTTAGTTCTTCTTCCTCATTCTGTAACTCTTCTAGTTCAATACCTAAGCGTTAAAAACAAAACACTCAAAATCGAGATACATACAGTTTTAGCCTCTTATCACTACTATAAACAACCCCCCCCCTCCGACCCTTTGCCCCATAAAAACATCATCCCAGGAAATGAAACAGAAGACATCTTATTCTGTTCCCTCACTAGATGAAAATGAAATGCCCATTTATCAATGACCAAACAGGTACAGATACTACCCTAGAACCAATCAGTACAAACCCAAATGCTAAGATACTTTACTGTTATCTTAAATAGACTCTAAATATTAGATATTCTAGAACTTAAGGCAACTCTAAATACTAAGTTTTTGAGGATTCTGACATTGCCCTATTAATACTGTAACTAGCATAATTTTAGAATAATGAACATTTTTTTCTCACTTAAATATTTTTATTGCTCAAGTATAATTTTACTCCAAACAAAACCAATAGTGTTTTCTTATGTATAATTTTACTTGCACAATATGAATTACATTTAAAAAACCCACAAGAACACAAAAATATAAATTAAAGTAATTACCACCTGGCAAAAAAGAGTATATAGTTTAACAGTGGAGAAGTTAACCAGATAAAAGCTACATAAGCTAAAGAGTGGCATATACAGGTAGAGGAAGCAGGTAGACACTTCTGCCTGATGAAATATCCAGTGTATTAAAAAGTCAACAAACTAAACTATGCTTGGGTAAATCCTGGAGCATGTACACTAAGACCAAAGCAGAGTACAAAGGCTCATACTACATTCAGCTAACCAAGAGTAATTTGACCACATGATTTTCCAAGTTTATAACAAATATTTATAGTTTATTACAGTTACACTGATCACGTAAAATGCCTGTAAGTATCCCCTAGCCGTCCCAAGTTGAAAGGTCACCTAGGTATTTTGTTTTTAAACATACTTACGTTGACTGCCAGTTATTGATTGTAGAGCAATTCCTATGACACATAAAGAAAAAACCTTAAGCTGTATAATTGCAAAGGCAACCAAAAAATACCTGACTGGGACTAAGAAAAGGAAGAAGATTTTTATGTTGCATCAATTAATTTTATAACTAACTATAAAATCAACCAGCTTCACTCATGATCCAGTTTAAACAAGGCATAATCTTTAGATTATAACATAAAGGTTATAAACTCATGTTTAGGGAAGAAAAAAAATTTTGAAAGCTCCTAATAGATAATGCCTAGACTATAAGCCCTTTAAAACAAACAGCACATTCTTATAATTTAAAAAGTCTAAGGTCATGAAATAGTAATAGTGAGTTATGAAGCAAGCCTCCATTGAAAGTTGGAGCATTTTTAGCAATATGAATTATCCTGATCAGCCTCCCTTTCTCTTGTTCATAAATATTTATTAAACTACAATACATCAGGCTGTATGAGGTTCTAGATATTGAATGGTGAAGAAATAAGACAACCTTTACAGTGATTTAGTGGGAACAGTGGATACTAACCAAACAAATGAAAACAGCTACTGTAGTAACTACTAGGAAAGCCTCTATTAAAGGGACTTGAACCTTTTTGGTCTACCCGAGAACTGTTTGAAATGCTTTGTATTTATTTAGTGCTCAAAAACCTCCCAAATATTACCTTTATTCTAATTTGTTATTAAAAATCTTAAATTTAAAAAAAGAGTCTCTTAGGTCAAAGATTCTTGCATGACTTTCTTATATCATCAGTCAGCATTCTCTTCTTTTATGCTCAAAGAAAGCTCTCAAAGGTTTAGCAGAAAAACACAATGGTATCCCAGAACCTCAGTAAAAGGACTATTACTGGGCAGTAGCAAATCTCCGAAGAAAATCTGTATCAGTTCAACAATTACCAGAAATTTGGTAAGTTCAACAGCTACATACCATCAGTGTGGTCATCAGTTGCTCACTAGGTAGCACAACTAATAACTGGGACCAGGAAAAATCACCCAGAATAGCTCAGTAAGGGGTTCAGTGATGCTGACATGCCTTGAACTCCACTCCCCATGAGGACAACTGAGAAGCTATCCAGGAATGCAGGAGAGAAGGTCTGAAGTCTTTCCCATATCAAGAAACAATGTCTGAGAATGGCTACTGCTGACCTTGTACTTGCCTAAACGTTATTTGATTTTTTAAATTACCCATGGGTGCGGCCAATGGATAGCTGCCAAACTTTTAAACTAAATGTCATGGTTCTACTGGAAAGGAGAAAACATATACTCATGGTATCTAAAAGGGTATCCTTGAAATACACAGTACCTGTATTCCATGCTTTTCCTTAATTTTATAGTAGTGATAAAACTCCTTTAACTTAAAAATCTTCATTTCCTTTCTGAAAACAAAAACTTCTCAACATGACAAGAGAAATCCTCTTGAATATATTCTCCGTTAACTTTCCCCCACTTTGAGCTCAATAAGGCAAAACTTTTTAGTTCTCTGCATTACAATTATTTTTATGTTTCTATAGCTTTGTTCTTGTTTCCTTCTGAAATATCCTTCTCCCATCTTCTTCACTGGGCTAACTTTTACATGTCATTTAAGAATTCCTTAGATATTATACTCTCCAAAAAGCTTTTTTGGAATCTCTTAGAGTAGGATTTCCCATGGCATCCTGGAATAACTCTAGCACTATGATTTTTATTAGTTTCTTGATGAGTCTATCCTCCCAAGAATGTGAGCTCACTGAATCTCCTGCTCTTAGCACTGTGTGTGGCACATGACAGACACTCAGTGAAGGTTTACCAGCTGAAGTAAGTAATTATTTTGTACCTTGTTGATAGCAGGATAACATCCTCTGGATGATTTCTGGTACTGGAATGCCTAGGTAGATGGAGAGTTGATGGTAATCAAGGGAGATATTCTCAATGGGATTCTCCTTCACTTTCTCAATATCCTCTTGCTTCATCCCAAGGCGCAGAAGAATATCTGAAACTTTTTTCCAAATTGAATTGAATTGTGACTCAGTGAGACCATTCATCAAAATCTCACTAAGGAGGATATCCCTGTATTTGCACAGCCTCAGGATGTCTGCAGACTTAGAGAGATCAGAAGATGATGGTTCCATATTCCAGCCTTTTTTGGGTGCAGGGAATACATTCAAATGTTTTATGAGAGCTAAGAGGAGGTACAAGTCAAATTGTTTGGACTGTGGTAGCTCCTTGTTTGGGGGATAAAGCAGATGCCATGCTCCACCCAAAGGGTGATTGGTCCAAAGATGGTTGTAGTAGGGTTCCAGCACATTCTTGTGTATAAGAAGCTCTTTTTTCAAAAGAGGGGGTGGCATAGCCTCATCAAATATTTGCCGGACAATGTCAGTACCAGAAATGATAATTATATGAAGCAGATGATAGAAATAATTATAATCAAGTTTGAAGATAGGCATTTCATCTGAAAATGAATTTTGAGAAGTCAAAACATTCCACATTAATGCTCTTTCTCTATGTGGTCTCTTGTATTACATCCTAAGCTCCTGTAGGAAAGGGACTATTCCAAGAGAATGAAGTATGATATAATGCTTTGCCACAGCCAGTGCTCAATAAGCATGCTGTTGTCTACCTGTCAAAAAAAATCCCAACAAAAACTAGATATTCCCAAGCAGAAGTAATCACAAAGACTAATCACCACAGAAGCCTTTCAACCATCCAGGGTTTTGTTCAAGTAAATGAGCTTTGGCAACCAAATGGCACTAAAGTATTGGGCCTTTGAAAATTCCGAAGACTGCCAAGAATGGTAACTGCCAGTGTTTAATTATATTTTGTTTAAGTAACTATATTTTATCTTAATCAGCACTGTCCAGTAGAACTTTCTGTGATAAAAATGTTTTAGATTTGGTGTGCTAGCCACTGAATACCAGAAATGCTGCTTTTCTAACAAAGGAACTGAATTTGAATATCTCATTTGTATTATTTTAAATAGCTGCATATAGCAAATGGCTACCATATTAGACAATACAGAATTATATCAAAAACATAAAGTGACCTAATGCCTTAATATTCAAAGTGTAGTTCACGGGCCAGCACTGGCATCCCTATGGGAGAACCTCTTAGAAATGCAGAATCTTAGCATCCCTCTTGTCCCATGCAACCCAGAGGTACTAAATTGGCATCTATGTTTTAACAAAATCACCAGGTGACTTAAACATATATTAAAGTTTGAGACACACTGACCTGATGACCTTATCCTCTCAAAAAATAATTAAGTTTATTATTAAGATATTTCACCAATGAAATGGCATAAAGCATGAGAATGAACTACTTGGTATTTTTCTGGTTTTAACAGCGCCTCTAAAGGAGGAGAGTAGACTGAGGTGATTTAGAAATATGAACTTGATATATGATGGTATATTTTTTGTATGACTATCCAAACATGTATTTATCATAAGAGGCAGCTTTATTATTTTATCCTTCATGATTCTAAGTTTCAAGAAATTTTTAAAACTAATATTCTTGTTTGATATGCTTGATGTATACTGTGGAGGCAAGCAAGGTAAATGACCCAAGGAGCTTTCTCTTGGTCACCAATAATGAAGCTGGCTGGGATCAAGGACATTCATTTCCCCCAGCAGAAGCACTGCCACCAAACCATTCTTCCACGGGACTAGGAACCTTTAAAGTGTCCAAGTGCTAAGTAGCTGGCATTTCTTAGCATACTTCTAAACAGCTGGCACCTAAGTTTAGACTACTTGGCCTTGAGCCCAAAATTTTCATGCCTTCTATTTAGCTCTATTAACAGGGAATGCAACAGGAGAGGAGATGTTGGTAGGGAGTCCAATCTCATTGTGTAGTCACAGCAATACACACCAGACTTAGCAAACTTCTCTACAGAATGCCAAGGTAATGTAAGACTGAAATACCTGCTGATTTCTGTCCATGAATTCTAGCCTACACTAAGTGATGCTTATTTGGTGTAAACCCCAAGCCCACTGAATGACAAACATAAACACATGGTTGTTAATGGCATGATAATGTATAGAGCAAGTCTAAACTTTTAATACTCTTTTCAAGAGGAGACATAGAAGAATAAAACAGTACCTTTTGTACTAAATTTTAAACTGATCTTCGGTCTTATATCAGTATCAGTGATTTTTAGAGACATCAACTTTTTATAACTGCAAGTAAAAAAAAATTAAGTTACAGTTAATACCAAAGTCAGTCAAGCTTTCTGGCATCAGCATGGCTAAGTAAATGAGCATTTTCTTCTCCTCCTCCTGGAAAAACTTAAAGGAGAAAAGGGAATGAACAAACAAAACCTATCAATAATGACAACTACTGTCATTTTCATTGGAATTATGAGACAAACAGAACTTCTAGGTTTCACACCAAAAAAAAACAAAAACCAAAAACAAATCACACAACTAGCTTATCTGTAAAAAGGCTGTGTGGCAGCAGAAACGCTAAAAAAAACCTCAGCAAATCTATAACTCCTCCCAGGTCTCCCTCCAGCATAAGGTCTTCTTACCAATCACTATACCAAGAAAATTCAACTCATTCAATGACTAGTGTTGAAAGGAAAGAGAAAAGAAGAAAAGAAGAAAAGAAGAAAAGAAAGAAAAGAAAGAAAAGAAAGAAAGAAAGAAAGAAGAAAGAGAAAGAAAGAAAGAAAGAAAGAAAGAAAGAAAGAAAGAAAGAAAGAAAGAAAGAAAGAAAGAAAGAGGGAGGGAGGGAGGAAAGGAGGGAGGGAGGGGCAGCAACAAAGAAACCAGCATGAGAGCAATACAAATAACTAGAAAAATGAGGTTAAAAGTAACAAAATTTATTTAATAGACATAACACCAAGTAAAAGTTTCCAAAAACATGAAAAACTTGAGACTTAGCACTGAGATGAACTCTCCTACAGAAAACAAAACAAAACAAAAATGGGACAATGGGACCACAGAACGTTTGTTTAATGAGGAGAGAGATTTTGGTGGTGTGTCAACTGTTTTATATCCAGCACCATGACACTGCCAATCATTCACTACACAGGAAACATCTAAAACTCTAACAGTATGAAGTACTGGTGAAGATACTGAATACAAAGAATTTTGGTCGTGGGAGTGTAAATTGATGAGGATGTGGGGAAAATGAGTAAGGAAGTCAAAGGATACAAACTGGGGATCCAATTCCAGTGTACAGTACAGTGACTATAGTTAACAATACTTGAAAGTTGCTAAGAAAATAGATCCTTTTTTTTTTTTTTTTTAGACTTTATTGTTTTATCCTAGGGAGAGAGTGTGTGCCTTTGAGCAGGGGAAGGAACAGAGAGAGAGAAAGAGAAAATCTCCAGCAGACTCCATGCTCAGCACAGAGCCCAATGCAGGCCTTATTCTCACAACCAAGATCACCACCTCCTGAAACTAAGAACCTGACACTCAACTAACTGGAGTCACCCAGGCACCCTAGAAAGTAGATTTTAAAAGTTCTCATCACACACACACATGCACACACAACATGTGTGAAAAATGTTAACACATCCATCATCTCACACAGTTAACTAACCTTACTGTGGTAATCATTTCACAATATATATCAAATCATCACTTTGTACAACTTAAACTTACATAATGTTCTATGTCAGTTACATCTTTAAAAAGCTAGGAAATGGGCACCTGGGTGGCTCAGTCAGTTAAACATCCGACTCTTGATTTTAGCTCCGGTCATTACCTCAGAGTTCTGAAATCAAGTCCTGTGTTGGGCTCTGCACTCAGCAAGAAGCCTGCTTGAGATTCTCTCCCTCAGCCTCTCCTTCCCACTTGTGCAGATGGACACTCCTTCTCAAATACCTAAGTCTTAAAAACTTTTTTAAGATATAGGAAAAAAACCAGCAGCAATATGGAAAAAAATAAATAGATCATGACCAACTGTTATTTATCCTGGGAAAGCAAGGTTGATTTAGCATTTCAAAATAAATTATTATAATTCAGCATATTAACAGCTTGAAGAATAAGAAGAAAACCATATGATAACCTCTATGCATGCAGAGAAGCATTAATTCAATACCCATTCATGATAAAATTTTCAGAAAACTAGGAAAACAAAAGAATTTCTCCTACCTAAAAAAGGTCAACTATAATCTATAGCTAACAACAAACTAATTGGAGAAAAAGTGAAGTCTTGTCCCTAAGAAAAGACAATGATGTCTACTCTTACCGCTTGCATTTAATATTGTACCAGAGGACCTAGCCAGTGCAGGTGTGAAGGAAAGTAAACACAAACTATACAAATGGAAAAAAGAAATAAAGTTGTCTTTAGCCACAGATGATATATGATTATCCGTAGAAAACCTCACAGAATATACAAAGTGATGTTAGAATCATTAAATACCAAGTTACAGGATACATGTTCAGTATATATAAATCAGTTCTATATAACAAATAACTGGAAATGAAAATTTTAAAAATATCATTTGCAACAACATAAAAAAACAAATAGGGACAGTCTGACAAAATATTCACAAGACTGTACAGAGAAAATTACACAATGTTCCTGTGAGACATCAAAGAAGATATAATTAAGTGAAATTATAGCTCATGTTCGTGGATGGGAAGCCTCAATATTGTTAAGATGCAAATCATTCCCAATTTGATCTACAGATTCAACATAATCCCAATCAAAATCCCAGCAAAAAGTTTGGAAAATTTTATAAGGTGTTTCTTAGATTCATTACAAAACAGCAAAGGATCTAGAACAGAAAAAAATGATTTTGAGAAATAAGAAAAAAGTTGAACTCACACAACCTAACTTCTTGAGACAGTACAAAGCGATAGTAATGAGACAGTGTGGTATTGGCAAATGGACAGATAAGTGAATGGAAGATAAACGTGAGCTCAGAAAGACCATATACAGAGTCTATAGATTATATATATGTATACAGATGTGACAGACTGAACCTTGACCCTTATGTAACACTGTATGCAGAAATTAACTAGAAATGGATTATAAATCTAAATTTAAAACCGAAAACTTTCAAAACAGAAAAAACATGGAGAAAAATCTTTGTGATTTGGGAGTAGAAAAAAAATGCTCTTAAAACATAAAAAGCATTAAGCATGAAAGATATATAAGACTTCACTGACATGAATAATTTCTGCTTTTTGAAAGATACGTTTTAGAAAATAAAAAGACATGCCATGGCCTGGGATAAAATATTTTTAAAATTCGTATTAGATAAAGAATTGTACCTGGAATACATAAAGAAATCTTTTTTTTAAAAAAAAGATTTTATTTATTTATTCATGAGACACAGGGAGAGAAAGAGAGGCAGAGACACAACACAGGCAGAGGGAGAAGCCAGCTCCATGCAGGGAGCCTCACATGGGACTCGATCCCTGGTCTCCAGGATCAGGCCCTGGGCTGAAGGCGGCACTAAACCACTGAAGCTGCCCTACACAAAGAAATCTTATAACTCAAAATAAGCAAACAATTCAGGGAAAAAAATGGGCAACATATTAGAATAGATAATTCATCAAAGAAGATATATGAGTGGCAAATAAACACATGAAAAGATATTCAACTTCATTAATCATTAGGCAAATACAAATTAAAATCACAATAATATACCATTAACACCTGCAGAGAAACTAGAACTCTCCCATACTGCCACCAAGAATAATAAAATGTTCAACTTTTTTCTTATTTCTCAAAACCATTTTTTCTGTTGTAGATCCTTTGCTGTTTTATAATGAATCTAAGAAACACCTTATAAAATTTTCCAAACTTATTGCTGGGATTTTGATTGGGATTATGTTGAATCTGTAGATCAAATTGGGAATGATTTGCATCTTAATAGTAACCATATAGGTAAGGTTTTCAAGCTATAGTTTATATACAGTAAAATGAACTCTTTGGAATGAACATTTAAATGAGTTTCTTTGTATACAGTTGGATAACCATTACCATGATCAAGAAACAGAGTATTTTTCTTCCCAAAAAGTTTCCCCCAAATCTCTTTTGTAGTAGTTCCCCTCTCCCAAACTCTAAACCCGAGTAACCATTCAAATGATTTCTATTCTTATAATACTGCTTTTTATTGACTGTCCTTTAGTAGGAAAGCCTTTTACATCTGAATTTTTTCACTTAACATAATTTTTTGAGATTTATTCACGTTATTGCATGTATCAGTAGTTTATTTTTGTTTATTGCTGAGTAGTTTTCCATTGTATAGATGTACCACAATTTTTTTATTCATTCAAAGTTTATATTTGAGTTGTTTCTGGTTTGGGCTATTAAGAATAAAGCCACTATAAATATTCACATATATACTCTTTGTATAAACATATGCTTTCATCTCACTTCTGAAAATTCCTAGGAGTACTGAGTCAGATGGTATATGTTTAATGCTAAAGAAACTGCCAAATGGTTTTCAAAGTAGTAGCTACTGTAGATCTATTTTCTCTTCTTTATGATTTTCTTAATAACACTTTTTCTCTAGCTTACTTTATTGTAACAATACAGTATATAGTGCATACACAAAATATGTGTTAATTGCCTGTTTATGTTATCAGTAGGGCTTCCAGTCAACAACAGGCTGTTAGTAGCCTGTTAAGTTTGGAGGAGTCAAAAATTACATGCAAATTTTTGGCTGTAGGGGGCAGGGAGGGTCAGTACCCCAACCCCTGACCCCCATGTTGTTCTAGGGTCAACAGATTTTTTGATAGGAGAAGGAAAGGGAACACATGATACAAACACCTAATCTAAGTAAGGCTTTCCAAAAATTTAACCAGGCAAAGCCAAAAGAGTAGCGTTTTCTAAGGAAGGCCTAGAGATAAAACAGATGGCACATCTAAGAATTAAATGAAGCTTGGTATAGTTGGTGCAAATATAATAAGAAAAGAATGACAAAGAGATGACACTCTTAAAAGTGCGGGCAGGGACAAAAAGTATCTGAAGAGCCAACCTAAGAAGTCTGAACTAAACTAAGAATAATGAGGAACCTCTGAAAGATTTTTAAAGAGAGAAGTGATATAGCCCAATTTTCATTTTTGAGAAGTGTTCTTGATGACTATGTAACAACAGAAGTAAAGAAAAGTAACATAGGGACAAAAAGAGTTTAGGAGCTGTTTCAGAATTCCAAGTAAGAAATAATGACTTCATTTAATTAAGTGTGAATGTAGGGGCAGAAGTAAGGAGGCATTTACAATATTTTTAAGAAGTTGAATTGACTGGACTTAAAAAAAGTTACACAGCAATGTTGGGAAGAAAGATTTCAAGTCCATTTGTGGGCATGATGAACTATAGATCTTTTGGGAAAATAAAAGTGGAGCTATTTAGTATGCCAGTAGATAGATCTAGATTTTAGGAGTGGAACCTATGATAAAGACTTTACTTCAGTTTCATTTACTTCAGTCTTAGATATCAATGTTATATTCCTGGCAGACTAAAAAATGGTAGACATTTACACTTTCAACGGAAGAGAATCAATGAATTAGGAGAACATTTTATATTGAAATTTCTCATTTCAATAGCAAATAATGCTCTCTACCTCTAGGAGTTCTCAGCTTATACTGCATTTTCCTCTGCAGTACAATTTTCTCATGCAAGAGAAATAATACAATTTTAATTGTCAGACAAGCTGGGAGGCCTGGATGAATTTTGAAAGCTAGGAGACAGTTTTTATTTCACCAAAACCTCATTTAAAAAACTTTAAGAAAAATGTGTTTCGTTTTCAGGAAAGGATTATTTTCATACTTCAGGAAAGAGTATCCACATAATTTACTCTTATTTACTTTAGAATTTAAATGTCTACAAGGCAGGCAGAGAAGGGGAGATAAATGTCAATCAAATAAAATCTTTTCATATAACTAATACTACCTTTAAACTTAATGGAGCTCCAACAAGTGAACAGAAACAGAAAAAAGCAGCAAGTGAAAAATATATACACGCTCAGGGAAAAGAATAAAAGAATATTTTATTTCAAGCTTACCTTGCTCCTAAATTTTCAATGGTTATATATTCATCCTTTCTCACAACTTCAAACTGCAAGTGATGGAAAAAAAATAGCTCTAAAGTAGTTCAATTTTTAAAATTCTTTAATGTTACTACTTAGCCTTAATATTTGAAAAAGGGCAATGAGAATGAAGCTATAAAGACTTTAAAAACAAGTAAAACAGAAATAACAAGGTAAGCCATATATGCAATCCTTATCAAACAAACTAGAGTTGATCTTAGAAAGCAGTTCTCCTTTTACAATAGTATAGTACTTAAATGCTGAATCTGAAATGCAAAAATATACATATGTAAAGAAGGAAATAATACATATTTCTAATTTTGGTCTATTTATTTATAAACTGAAAATTCAATTAAGATATTTCATTAACTAAAAAAAACTAAGTGGACAGCACTGAAGTATGAAACAGCACAGTATGTGATGTTCTACAGATATATTCATGGGAAGATGGCTCACAGATTAAAAAGAAATTCAGAAAATCTAAGATTATTTTTAACCTTAGAGGGCACAGAATTAGATTATCACTCTTGGTTTATGATAGACTTTCCTCATTGCTATAGCCATTGCTTGCTTTTCTCTCCCCTCTCCCTCTGTGTATATTTTTATTTTTAAAAACTTTTTTATTTTTAATGACCACATATAAATAGTACTTTGGAGAAATCAAAGCAATAGAAAGGTCAGAGAGCTTAGTCATCAAAGAGAAAAACATGACTAAAATACTATTACTATGATTCTCAAATCTGTTTGAAGTAAAAAATACCATTCCAGTGAAGGAAAGCAAGAAAAATAAGAAAAAGATACTCACCAAAATTTTAACAATTCCAGGTACATCACATTGTAACATCCTTACCATGTCACCTGTACATCCTTCTTTCAAACATTTTTTCCCACTAAAGGTCTAAAGTTATCAATAGAAAAAACTAATTACTAACAGAAAAAAATATAAACAATAAAAATAGAAAAAAATCCCTAATGTGCAAATCTGATTAAAGTTAAAAGCAAATGATGCTAGATGGTAAAACAAAAGATGTGAATAAACATTTGAGAGTTAGCTGTTTAAAGATAGTCCATTTCATGTATCAATGGATATCCTATTTAAAATGCATCATCACACTTTTCTCTCCCATCATTTCTACTTCAAAGTCTCCAAGTAGCAAAAAACAGCCTAATATGTATTTACTGCCTCTAGGGAAAACAATTTCAAGCAAAATGTACTGATTAAGCAAGTGTAAAAAGGAATACTGAATTTCTATCAGATATATGAGGATTCTGGGGGAAAAGAATAAAAAATGTTGAGCCCTTTCTCTGGCTCTGAGCTTGCTATTTCCCCTGGTTAAGTTACTTAGTTTTCTTGTACTTCTTTCTCTTGAGGTTGAGTTATAATGATTGCCCTAATAATCAAAAAAAGTGAAAAGTAGTCACATGTTGCTTAAAAAAATAATAATAACACTCCATACAATTTTTAGTGTACAATGCAAGTTCATGTTTTATCTATTAATCCTCATAACAATCTTAAGAAGTGGATATTACTTTATCCTCACTTTATGGTTTAGAAAACTGAGTCTGAGTGGTTAAATTACCAGCCTAATGTTTAAAAAAAAAAAAAAAAAAGTAAGTGGCTCAATCTGGACTTGAATTCAGATCACCCAACTCTTTATACAATGCCCTTTCTACTATGCCACAAGTGCTTTATAATGGTTTTCTCTTATCTGCACAATATAAACATTCTAGAACCAAACAGTATAAATTCAACTTATGGCCATTAGTTCACTAAAGAGTAATCCAAATAGAATTGGGCTTTGGATTTCTACTTTCGTAAGAATTTAGTTATGTAACTTTACATAAATATAAATACTTATAAATGATTGAAGACCATAAAATTCATTATTGTTCTTTATCCCTTAAGATAGAAAATCCTTAAAATTGTATGTGTCCATTTTTTTTGTTTAGTAATTATATTCTTTGATTCTATGTCCTTTATGTGAATATATACAAAAATATTTTTAAGAGCATAAACTTCTAAAAGGAAGGGAACAAACTGATAGAAATCACTAACCAAAGCAACTAGCAAAATACCCCCTGCAAAGATGTGTTTAATAAATGGTGATGATGAACAAAGAATAATGAGGAGGAAAGCATCAGAGACAATAGGGAAAGAAAAATAAAGGAAGAAAAAAAAAAAGAGAGAAGGTTGTGAATAGGAAGAAATGAAGGGGAAAAAGAAGAATGGATAAAGGAAGAAATGCTGTAAAATTTTGAAGGAAAAACAAATACCTGATCATTTTCACCTGGATATTTTAAATTCTTGAACTTTTTCCAACAAATTTTATGGAAATAAACACAGCAGCTTTTACTGCACATTAACTGAAAAAATCCCTGAAAAAAGACAAAAGTAAGCTGTTGCTATGGAACCAGTAATTCATATACTACCGTAAAGTCATTCATTCATTCACTCACTTATTTAGACATGAACACCTTAAGTGACTTTCAAAATGCTGCTTTAACTAGATGAGTTTTACATGGCATTCAAAATTTATCAACAGATCACTGGTAATCAAAGAACTTTATAAGTCATTTTTTATAGGCCTATTTTTACATCACTAAAGAAAAAAGCATTCAGACAAAAAGACAAGGCAATAATTGTAACAAGCCAATGTAATACTTTCCATAAACTGTTGTTCTGATACAACAAAATATCAGAAATTTGGTGAGTGACCTTTTCAGAGGAACATGTTGTCTACCCCCCTTCACCTCTATTTTTACATTTCTCTTTTCCTCCAGCCCCAATTCCATACCATTTTCCTGAATCTCTGTTAACAATTGCTAGGCCTGATTTGTAATCTTAGTGACAGATAGCTACTGCATTATCCCAAGTTATAAATTTCTAGTCCTTCCATTATGCACTACCTGGAAACCACAGTCTTGCTTCCTGTAAAAAGGTAAACTGCTTGGATGACAAGGATCTAAATTTTGTGGCCAGGAACTTCTGCTGGTACATGCTGTTCATGTGACTAGAACCCTGGAAGCGTCCCTGGGATATCTGAGGACTATATCACCATGTCACCTAAACCAAGACCCAACTTGCCCCACTCTGAGCACTCTACTTTGCCAGGCCCACTTCCTAATACCTATGCTACTCTAATGAATACATCTAAGGATTTCTCCCCTTGCCACTCACTGTATAAATCATGCTTTGCCACTGGATTTCCATTATATGATAGAAGTAGTGTCATACTGGCACTGATAGTCACACCTCATCCTATCCTGTGATTTCCCACAGCCTCATTTTGATATATCCAGAGAGAACTAGATTTGACATTGCTGAATTTTTTCAAATCCAGGCTGGTTTCATTTTGCTTGCCCAAGATGCATTCAACAGATAATGATCACTTTGGTCAGTAACAGAATGTTGAGAAGTAACAACCTTTCTCCTTAGTAAAATGCTAATTATTCTACACCTATAACATTTCTAACTATAAAGAATATTTTACATAATTTTTACTGTTATGATTGCAGTGATATTAACTATAACTACAAAGACATTTGAATATTATAAAACTCTAGCAAAATCGATTCTTTTTAATTGACTCACGGGATATCAATAATTCCTGCCCACTATGAATTTAAGTTCTTAGAAATACCCAACTTTTTTTTTTTTTTTTTTAAGACTTGAGAGGGAGAGAGAGTATGCCCCTTTGCACATGCAAGCAGAGAGCAGAGGGGCAGAGGGGGAGAGAGAGAGAGAAAGACAATCTCCAGCAGACTCCCCATTAAGTGCAGAGCCTGACCTAGGGCCTGATCTCAAGACTCTTTATGACCTGAGCTGAAATCAAGAGTTGGATGCTTAACCAACTGAGTCACCCAGGCTCAGTTGAAGATATTTAACTTAACTGCATTTCTACTATAATTAAACTCTTTTTAACTAATTATTTAATTACTACTATAATTAAGTACTCTTTTTAAACAATATTTTGATGCAAGATAATAAATTTTATCTCTTTAACTTTACAATTTCATTTTTAAAAATGGTTAATAATTATATTACCTTGTAATTGGTGTTCTTTAAAATGTCGGCTTCACAAGATCGTTCACAATCTAGATAACTGCAAATGGTCTGCTTCATTATATTACTTTCAGTGGTCTTGATAAAATCATTAAGAAGATCCTAGATTTTAAAATTCAAAAAATCTTATGAGTTATATTAGTATCAAGATTGCAACACTTTCAATATTTTACCTTAAATAATATGTCCATTTTATCATCTCTTTTTGAAGTCATTGCATGTTTAAAAAACAACACAACAGTAATAGAACATGTTTCTTTCATTCAAAGTAAATAATATTTGGGAAGGCCCTAAATTAGAAATACTGGGCTCTTTACTGAACATAAACATGGAGAAAGGAAGAAGAGTCTATGTTTGAAGCTATACTTCTCTTGACTCCATCCTAACTCATAGCATAATACCTGGCATGTTCCTATTAAAAACTTCTCTCTCTCTCACACACACACACACAGACAACAAATCAATGCGAACCCAGGGAGGCCTGCTAGAACTGGTTCCTAGGACATCACATTGGCAGCGAGACTCCTGGAGTGGTGCAAATACGCCACTTGCTGCTTTAATGGGCAGAAGTACCATACAGAAATATGCTTCCAATGTTTAGAGTTACAACCTGGAATGTAATTTCCTATTTTCAAATGCTGATTAAATGTAGGTGAAACACATTATCAAGTCTACATTAAACAAGTCTTTAGACCAGGTCCTTAATACTTACCCCTTAAAGAGATAGTATCACAGGATTTCAAATAGTATTTCTAATATAGTGAGAGAATGCAACATGACAAATTAGCTCCTAGAGACTGTTTGATAAATCTAGTCACCATTTATATTATTATTTTGATGCCATTCAATACCCTTCTCCCAGTCTTTATAGAGCTAGTTCTAGTCTTGACTCTCTGGTTCCCACTTAAATATCACCTCCCAGGGATCTCTGGGTGGCTCAGCGGTTTGGCGCCTGCCTTCGGCCTAGGGCCTGATCCTGGAGACCTGAGATCGAGTCCCACATTGGGCTCCCTCATGGTGCCTGCTTCTCCCTCTGCCTCTCTCTCTCTGTCAGTCTCTCATGAACAAATAAATAAAATCTTAAAAAAAAAAAAAAATCACCTCCCAGAGAGACACATACCCATATGTGCATATAGACATATACAGGTATATTAACTGTGTACCTGTGTGTTCTCTGTTTCTCATTTTACTATAGTTTGATTAATCATTCCACTGTTTAAAAGTCTTCAGGGGTTTTAAATTAACTTCAAGATAGTATCTGAACCCCACACCTGGCTTATATAAGGCCTTCCATGATCTAATTGACATTCACCTGATATATTATGCATTTATGAAGCAAAAACAGATTGTCATTACAAAAAAAAAAACTCATAACAGAAACTCTTGATAGATAATAGCTGTAATAATCACTGAAATTAAAAATTCAATAGAAAGATAGGAATGAGGGTAATGTTAAAAATAACAACCATATGAAAGAACGCTACCCTGCTAAAGTGCCAGCATCTCTAGGAGCACTAAATTCCCCCAACAGCATGAGCTTATCTAAAGGGATATGTGAAGATAGGAGCAACTGGGGAAGAGCAGGCCTCTGATAGAACTCACCTAGGATAAAGTGGTATAGGTCAGCCCTCTAAAAGTCCTAAAGAACTGATCACAATGTGTGGAAAGCAAGACTATTGGTGGGGTGCCAGGGACTAATCCTAACAGGTAAAGAACATGCAGGCCTACAGCCAGAATAGGGTCACTGAAGCATTCTATCCTACCAGGCATTGAACCTTTATTGGATGTTAAAGTAGTACAGGGAGGGAGGGCTGGTGGAAAGTCTAAAGCAGCTGGAATGGTGGTTGGGTGCCCAAGAAACTCATGGCAGCAACTATTTTTGAAGCAGTACATAAATATTTTAATAAACAACTAATATGATAGCACTAGTGGGCATCGGCTGATTATCAGCCCTATGCAGAAAGTTAAAGAAAAAGCTCCTACAAAGTAAAACAAAAGGCAACATACAATAAATAGGGGAAAAAATATGAAAATCACAGATTTAGTCCAAGATGTTGAGTATCTGAATAACAAATATTTCATAAATAAAAGTGAAAATGAAAAAAAAATCATCTAATAAATACATTTTTTAAATGTGCCAGAACATTTTCAAAACACAACTCAGAACACTAGGGAATACAGAATATCCTAAAAACTCCAAGAAAAAAAATAGGTTATAAGCAAAATACTGTGAATCAGAACATGAATCAGATTTCTCAGAAGTACTACTGGAAGCAAGGAGATAGCGGAAACATTCCAAAAATATGAAGGAAAATAATTTGCAACCTATAATTCTATGCCCAGGCAAGATATAAATGAAATGTACAAAGAATATATTATTTTGAAGACTTGAAAGCTCTTAAAAATTTACCTCCCAATCATATCCTTTTCAGGGAGGGAGGGCTGATTAAACAAGTCTTTTTAAGACTGTTGTACCAACAAAACAAGGGAGTAAACCTAAAAAGAGAAAACTTGAGATCCAAGAAAAAGAGGATCCTACATAGAGGCGAAGGATATTCCAAGGAATAAAAGAAAACCCTAAGGCAAATTTAATAAAAATTTGTAACTATTGCTAGGATGCTAATAAAAATTTGTAACTATTGCTAGGATGGGGAAAGAAGTGTATATGTGAAGGAGATGTATAAGAGAGCTAATAAAACCTCCACATCTGCCATAAAGAGAAGTCAGAAAATAATACCTAAAATGAAGAAATGTTGTAAAAAGCTGTACATCTTTTCAAAAGATATAGATATATCAAAGAAAAATACCTAGAGAGTTGGAAGAAGATGTCTCTCGTTAAGAACTACAATTAGAGATGACTGACCACAGATTGTTAAGTCTTTTAACATTATTTGACAAACTGTATATGTGTATTACTTTGCTTGGAAACATAAATTCACTAAAAATGTTTGGATAATAAAATTATTTTAAAAGGAGGAGGAAAAAGAGAAAACTAAGACCAAATAGGACTGCTTTAGGAAAGCAGAGAAGCTTAATGTTAAAAATAACATATAAAATAATTAGTAAGTCTAGGTTTAAAGCCATGTGATTTTCCTGACAAATGCCAAAAATTGTCTGCTTTTTCTACTGATTACTGAGAGAGCTATATTAAAATAGTACTCTGTGACTAGAGAGTTTTCTATCTCTCCTTCTGTATTATCAGTTTTTGCCCCACATATTTTGAAGCTATATTATTAGGTTTATACAATTTGAGCTATTATAGCTTCCAAGAAAGTCGAATCTTTTATTGTTTCAAAACATCCACTTTGAGGAATGCATGTAGCTTTCAAGTCAGCCAAAATATAAGGATCCAAAAAAAGTTTAAAGTCTGGAAAGAGATAGGTCAAACATTAACCAAGAGAAACCTGTAGTTATTTTCATAATAAACAAATTAGAAAGTTACTTTAATATGGCTTAAAAGATGGGTAAAAATTATCCCAAAAGAATACCAAGAAGGTACGGGAAAACGGAAAATCATACTTTGTCTTAAGAATACAAACTGGTAGGGTGCCTGGCTGGCTCAATCGGTTAAGCAGGGTCATGAGTGGGGCTCCTTGCTCAGTGCAAGGTCTGCTTGAGATTCTCTCCATCTCCCTTTGCCCCTCCCCCAACTTGCACATGCGCACATACGTGCGCCTTCTCTCCCTCTAAAACAAACAAACAAAACCCAAAAAAACAAACTGGTACAAACTTTCTGAGAAGAAATATGAAGATAGATATCAACAAGTTTACAAGTATGTAAAAGACTGCTTCACAATTCTACCTTTAGAAATTTGTCCTATGGAAAGCTATGTGGGAAATGCACAAAGATCACTTTACACATTGGTGAAAAACTGGAATGTCTAGGATAAGCTAAATGTTCAATAGCAGGAAATTGGTTACAGAAATTAAAGCATAGTTATAGGATGGATCATGAAAAGAAATCATACTGTAGAATAATCCAATTACTGGGAAATCCACAGTATATATTTTCAAACTACACATCAAGGTGAATAACATCATTCCAATTTACTAAAAATAAAGGATACAAGTGTTTATACATGTGTCTCTGGAAAGACATAAATGAAAATAGTAAAAATAGTTTCCCCATTTGAAGAAATATGGATGAATTTTATCTTTGGGCACTTTTGTATTTTTCATGTTTTCTAAAATAAGTTTTTCATGTTTTCTTAGTACTTTTAAATTTTCAATCATCAACAAAGTAATGGTAAAAATAGTCAATAGAAAAAAGTTAATTAACTATTACATTTAGCTCTAGCCATGTGAAGTACTGGACCAGTACACCTTTTAATCTTGTTTTTAAATAATAACGAATCTTATTTGCAAACACAGCCACCCACCTCACTCCTCTGTACATGGTGAATCTCTACATGTTGAATTCTGCACTAGATATTGGAATCAATATTATTTTTTATATAAAAAGCTAATTTCCAACAAGAGAATGTGCTTGCTATAGAATATGACAAAGTTAGCACTGCCACACACACTTCATCAAAAGTGATTCTGATTAGTCACAGATGAAATGCTGTTAATTTCTTACTTTAAAAGTTGTGGGTAAATCTTCATCTTCTGTAGGATCTATGTCAAACCAATGATCATTTGTTTCTCCTATTTCTTGTAAGCTTTTATGAAATTCTAGGAGTCCTCCATTATATCTGCAAGGCATTTTAAAATAAGGTTAGTTTGAATGGGACTCTGTAACTAGATAGTTTACCAATATGACAATGAGCAACCTTTTTTTTTTTTTTTGGTAGTAAATAGGGTAGTGATAACCTCTGGCATGCTATAGAAATACAAATGCTAGGACTCTCACCTGTGGCAGATTGGGATGAAATACAGGTGGAAGGGGAGGCAATAGATTATGTAGTAGCTCAAGCTTGAACAGTATGGGGGCCATGGTAATTAAAGGGATTGTAGAGTTGGTTGGCTTTTGTCTACTGTCTTGGAAGCCTTGAAGAAAGAGAATGACAGGCACAGGTCAGCCAACTGTTGACTCAGGGCACACTGTGAAAGACAGAGGACTCTATAGCAGCATTTAAAAAGGCTCTCATCTCCTTTAGCCATAAAGATAATCTGTACTGAAAATCAGGCCAGATTTAATCACAAGGTGAAACAAACTGCACAAGAGACCAAATGCACCTCCTTGATAGGACTATTACCAACTCAGGACACTGAAAACTAAAAGGTCTCTATGTTAACATTTAAAGAACCCTTATCAAGTCTAGCCTTACAAGGGCAAACTGTGCTGAAAATGAGGCCCAGTATTTAGTCACAAGGGTTGAATAAGAGCAAAGACTAAAAGCACTGCCTCAGTAGGACTGTTATGCTAACATCAGGACTTTGATAGGGGACAAGTAGACCCTGAGATCTGAAATGAGGACATTTAAGTAAAACCCCTAAATTGTCCTGAACCCTCTGGCTGACAAGGACCCCTTTTTTTGCTAGAGGAGTGCAGAATCCCTTTATTGACCAAGCCAAAATATCATCTTCTTTCTCAAGATCCTGTCCTATCTCCACTCATTGCTCAGAGACTATACGATCAAGTATAAGCAAAGCCCAAGTGGGAAAATAAGAGTCCCTGCTCCAAAAGAAAAAGCTTATTCATCACAAGAACTGCAGAACTTGACTAGTGTGTACTGGCAGAAACATACATGGGAGTGGATCTTAAGAGTGCAGAACCAACAAAGACACAGCTGGATAGGGAAGTATATGTGGAATTGGTATGACTCCTTCATAGTTCAAAATTTACTTTCCTAGCAAGGATACCTGAGCCACCTGGCCAATATGCCTCTCAGAAGGCTACTTCAAGCTTGGATCCAACAGTGCCCTACAGTAACTGAGGTGGAGAAGCTGGACTTTTTTTTTTTTTGGCAAGTTATTGAAGAGAGCTCAGGGATATAAGGATGTTAGAATGGACTTTGCACATAAAACCAAAGAAGCCACCACTAGACAAGGTTCCCTGGAAAGGCCCAGAGGACACTGCATCCATTAAAGCAGTAAGAAATACACAGTGAGAAAGGCACCAGTGTCTTTGAGCAGCTCAGTGGTGGCTATTCTCTGTAGGCCAGGGATGAAAGTAAATGACGCTGTCATGTGATTGGACTTTCTATCATTGATACTAGAAACACAGAGATACACAGAGAACAGATTCTCTCCAATGTCCACTGGTAAAGAGACTAAAGAATAGTTCACACATCTGAGAGAACAGCAGTACACATTCTTTGTCTTCTCTCACAGCTATGTGAATCCATTCTTCAATATAAATTAAAGAGATTCTGACCATCCTGAAATTCTGCAAAACATCACACTGGCTCATTATATTGATGGTATCATGCTAGTAAATGGGAAGCAGGAAGTATCCTAGGTACCCTAGTAAAAAACAAGCATGCCAGAGGATAGAAGATAAACCTTGCAAAATAATCAGATAACTCCCAAAGAGTGACTCTTTTAGGAATCCCATGGTTGGACCCAGCAGTAATCCTGCATAAGGACTGGCACTGCTGCCAAATTCATCTCTCAAGTGTCAGTCAAACATGATTTCCCCAGGAAGACTTCTGATTCCCAGAACCAGACGGGAGGTCTAGTAAAGACTATTTCATTATTCACTGCATTTTCCTCCAGAGCTATATTTCATAATTGATTTGTATAACTGATTATTTGATAAAGGTCTGTAACCTTCACTACACTGTCAGTTACATTAAGACAGGAACTGCCTACTTTGTAAACCATCGTATCCCCAACACTTAGCACACACAGTCTCTAGAATATGATAAATTCTTAACAAATAAAATTAATAAATTATGCCACAAATGGCTCAAGGATCTCCATATATGAAGTAAATAAATAGTTCATATAGGTTCTCCTGTACAATTTCACTAACTGTGTAATCTCTTCAGTATTTCCCACACCCAGCATCTGGACCCTTTCAATGCTTTAGAAGCTCATTCATACCTTAAATACACTTTTCCAATTGGTGATAATATTAATAACTACAACTATCATTTATTTATTAAACCTAGCATTTTGTGTTCTGAGCACTTAATCGTCTGCAACATCCTTATAAGGTAGGCACTATTATTAGTTCTATTTTACAAGTAAGGAATGATAAGGCTGAGTAACATTACATTTCTTAGCGTAATAGATTAGTTACATGGTAGAAAATGTATTTAAACCCAAGTCTCTGAGACTCCAAAGCCTATGTTCCTAATGTCGTTGCTACACTGCCTTTTATTGTCATTACCTGTTAAGTTTGAAATTTAATATTCTCAAATACATTAAAGAAATTATTATCTATAGGAACAGATGAAGAGGAACCAGTATAGTACAAATGTCATGGTACCTGGTATACTATAAAAACTTTATCCCATTTCACAATGCTAAAAGATGAAAGGCAAGATCTACCCATTTATTAATAAAATCCTTACCTCTTCTGAGCACATCGAAGCAAACCACGTCCAAAATAAACTAAAGACATAAAGTTCTCACAAATTTCATTTTCTTGGATCACCATCTTCATCACTAGAAATTTATTCTCTGCTTCTGTATAATCCTGTAGTAACATAAAACTAGGTTTGGCTGATATAAAAGGCATTTTTTTCTTTTACAATAATTATTTTCCAAACTGGAGAAGTCATGGCAGCTTTCATATTGATCCAGTCATGTAGTCATTTATTCATGTTTCTAATCCTAGCATCTGTTTGTGATCACATAGATAATGTACTCATTGATTAAAATACTTATTTACGAAAGAAGATCTTCTTTAGCCAACATTTCAAAATGAACATTTAGAGAATTTCTAAAATCAACCTTTTAATTTGTTAAAATGCAGTGAGTGTGAAAATATTTACAATGGGCAAATAACACATGCTACATACCTCTTTCTTTCCTCTTTCAGTGAGTGCTACTCCATACAAAAACAGTAATGTCAAGTAATAACCAATATTAATTTGATGTGCCTAAAAGAAAAAAACCTGGTTATTTAAACACTATATGTTAACTGAATAAAAAATAAATATCCTAGGTACTTAGCAATTACTGAAAATAGTAAAAATTCATATATACATATTTAAGATTTTATGTATTTATGAGAGACACAGAGAGAGGCAGTGACACGGGCAGAGGGAGAAGCAGGCTCCATGCAGAGGGCCCAATGTGGGACTCGATCCTGGATCCTGGGATCACGCCCTGAGTCAAAGGTAAACACTCAACTGCTGAGCCACCCAGGCATCCCAAAATTAATATATTATCACCTAATAAGAATATCAAATACATTATATATGTATTTAACCTTGAAGAAAAATGATAGTCGATAATCTTAAAATATTTATTTTTTGTTTTTTTTAATTTATGATAGTCACAGAGAGAGAGAGAGAGGCAGAGACACAGGCAGAGGGAGAAGCAGGCTCCATGCACCGGGAGCCTGACGTGGGATTCGATCCCGGGTCTCCAGGATCGTGCCCTGGGCCAAAGGCAGGCGCCAAACCGCTGCGCCACCCAGGGATCCCGATAATCTTAAAATAAAACATTAGAATTTAATTAAAGAAAATGAAAGTCATCAGGATTTATTGTCTCATTTCTCCTCTTACCCCCACACGCTACAAATGGCTAAGGATTGCCATACAGATGTAGTAATCAGTACAATTATATTCTGAATCCTGTGAATCCCTCGGAACACGGCGGTGGGTCTTAGAGACCCCAGACACAAAACTTCCTGATTTTGGTAATATATATTATGTAACATGTAACTATTGAGTGAAACTGAGTACAAGACCTCTCTGCAATTTTGAATCATACAGCTATATTTTTGCAACTTCTGTGCATCTAAAATTACCTCAAATAAAAAGTTTAAAAATTGTCCATGTTGAAAAATATTGTACATTCTGTTCATAAGCACTCTAACTGAAAATCATAACCATATCTTTTGTCACATTAACTTTTTCAATGAGACTGTCCCATACCATAAACAAGATTTTTTTCAGGTACACAGGGATGATAAGCATCTATAGGCTATAAGTCGTCTTCTTTACTGATCTTTACTAGGTATCCTCTGACCTAGCATACTTCTCCTGGCTAACAGTTCACATTTATGAGGTAACTGGCAGGAGTTAGAAGTTTGGCTTCAAATTGATCTCAGTGGAAAGAGACATGTGTTTGCTCTCAATGAACCCATTTAACATTAAACTGGTTTCCATGTTAATTCCCATCTCTGCAGAGGGGGTAAAATGCAGTTCACAGAATAGACTCTAAAGCCAAGACTACATGGGTTTGTATCCTGACTCCACTACTTACTACCTGATGAACTAAGCAAGCTGTTTAACCTCTATGGTTCAGTTTCAAATCTGTAAAATGGGAATAATGAGGTGGGGGTGCTTGTGAAGAGTAAATGAACTAATCCTTACAAAGAGTGTCTGTCATATAGCAAACACTAAATAAGTGTAAACTATTATATTGTAGCTTTTAAAAAGGCTGGCTTCATAAATAACAGAGCCTGGGGATCCCTGGGTGGCGCAGCGGTTTGGTGCCTGCCTTTGGCCCAGGGCGTGATCCTGGAGACCCAGGATCGAATCCCACATCAGGCTTCCGGTGCATGGAGCCTGCTTCTCCCTCTGCCTGTGTCTCTGCCTCTCTCTCTCTCTCTCTCTCTGTGACGATCATAAATAAATAAAAAATTTAAAAAAAAAAAAAAAATAAATAAATAAATAAATAACAGAGCCTTTGGCTCATACAATTCTAAAAAAAAACATTTTGAGAACAGGATAAAATGTGAAATTATGGTAATGCTGTAATTAGAAGTATAAGGTAGAGAACTCAGGAATTTAGAGACATAAGCAGTACATTTCTAACAATATGCTCTGCCCTTTCCTCCCTACCTTCCCCCACCCATTAGCAGGGATTATTCCAAGTACTGGAACTAAATGGATATAGAGATGTTATTGGCAACTGTCCCTTGCCCTCACCCCACTGCCACCTCCTACAACAAAGCTGCTCCACCTATCCTTGGTAGCCTTGAGGAACAGAGAGCACCATTTGGATACAGCAGTTGGCTGCTCTGATCATGACAATTCCAATTCTGCTCAACAATGCTACCAAGAGAGGGATCTCTTTCATTTCCTAATGTAAGACTCATCTTTGAAGTAATGCCTAAGTACCGCAGGCTAAGCAATCAGCATCTGTTAATGCTGATTTTATACTCATTTATTTTACTGCTTGGCAACCTGGTCAGTGGGATAAAGAGCAGATCTTTAGCATACCAGAAGTTTTGGCAGTTTTGGTTAACAAATTCTTTTTTACCTCTTTTGACTCCATGTAGAATCTCTTTAGGGTGGTATATACCACCACTTAGAACTGTCATCCTGAGAGTCTTAAATAAATATGATTTCTCTACTTCCTTGTACATCTTTATACTATGCAATTTGGTGTCTTTGCTACCTTGGTTGGTACGTCAGTAGTCCTTTCTTAAAAATTTCTCTAATCCATCTTCACATGGGTGTGAAACTTAGATTACTTTACTAATCCAAATTATTAGCTTCCAAAGAAGCGATTTTTTCTTCTACTGTCCTGTATATTGATTCTGATTTTTGGTGCCAGGTTTATTTTTCCTCAGATTTCCTATTTATTTCTAAAGTACTGAACATACAAATATATCTTGTCAATTTTATCTTGCAGGAGTACTCATTAACAGATGATACAAGTTCCAATTTTAATCAAGTCCTAATATTTCAGGACTTGATTAATAACTAGGAAGAAAGGAAGGAGTAATTTCTGAAGTTTCTAACTCTCCATTTCTAAATGGGAAAGCCTGTGTTTACTAGTTCAAGTTTCTCTTCATTAAGAGGAACAATTTTATGGGTAGGGAAGGGGACTAGATTAGGCTCATTACAGAGATGCAGTAATAAAAAAGTACAAGACACAGGAGGGAAATCAAATTATGCATACTTTTTCTCCAGAGGTAAAAGGAAAATACAAATTGGTCTACACCTTAAAACAAGGATTGCACTAGCTACCCTCTCATTGCAGAATGCTGTCCAAGACCATTATTTAAAACTTAAGAAAGAAAACACTTACAGTATAATTAGTAGCCTGAATGTTCCTAAGTGCTGCTTCCAGTTGTGTTATCAAGAAACGTAAAGTCAAAACAGGAACAATTTCCTCCACATTCTGGCTGTTAGCTGCAACTTCTCTCTGTGGAAGTAATTTGACCAAAAATGTAATTACTGCAAGTATCTACATATATTTTTATTATACAGTAATATATGTTATTTGTACAAAGCCTGGAGATGATTTTATAAAAATCCACACCACCGGGGCACCTGGATGCCTCAGTTGGTTGGGCATCCAACTTTTTATTTTGGCTCAGGTCATGATCAAGGATCAAGCTCTAGGTCAGGTTCTCTTCCTCGCTCTCTCCCACTGCTTGCTTTCTCTCCAATAAATAAATCTAATATATAAAAAATAAAATAAAATAAAAATCTACACCACCCAGATACAATTCTTCTCTCATTTGTTTTCAAGTAGTCTGACAAATCTTCTTTGTAACTATTTCCTCAAAACTCTTAAAAGGCATTCCTATGGCTGCCAAGGGGTTGGCCACATCCACTCCTACTTTAGAGGAAAGTGGTAATCCCAGTTTATTCTCCTACCTTCTATTCCCTAAGCATGGCGAAAATCTTCCTTCCAGCCCTGAGCCTGCAGGAATGTTAGCATTAATACCAACACCAGGGCAAGGCATGTTAAGCTGCAATCTGACTGGATTTATTATCTATCATAATTTGTTATTTACATGGATGAAATGAAAAAGAGGACTAGGTCTTATCTTTGTGTCCATTTCTCAATGCCTTATACCTACAAGTGCTTGGCTTAAATTCTATTACGTGTTTAACAAAGTATTATCTGTGTGGAAAATTTAACCTACACTTTCTTAACTTGGTTTCTAGCATACATTACTTTGCTTTTCTCCTAGATAACTAGATATTTTGTCTCCCCAGCACTCAATTTAATGAACCTCCTCTCTGCCAACACATATGTTCCTTAAAGTAATCCTCTGGCATGTTTTTACATAACGTCTACATACAGACAGTTTCTAAATTTATATTTCCAACTAACAACTATCACCTGAATTCCAGACTCATATATTCAATCAGTTACTCAATAGTATCTCTTGGATTTGAGTAAGCATCTAAAGCCTAACAATAAAGTTCCACCTCCTTTAGAACTGGAAAAGCTAGATAAAATATAAAAACCATGTTTTGAAAGAGAAAGCTACCAAGGTACAGAAAATCTCTGGGGCTGACATTCAGAAGGTTAAGTCTAGACGTAAGACTGACTTTTGGAGCCACTTTTCTCCTTAAGGCAATTACCATTTTCAGTTGCAGCTAAGAGACTGAGATGCTAAGAGTTGTTTTTAGCCAACTTACAAAGCTGGTGGAAAAAAGAATCCATTACCTATCAAGGATGAGAGACCCTAGAAAACACTTCATCCTTTGGTTAGAACCTTGAAGAAATATACCCTTAGCATAAAAGTATAGGTTTTGGTTCTAGTTTGGATGCAAGTAGTTTATTTGCGAAGTGCAGAGAACAATGGTAGGGGACTAGAAATGTGATACAGGGAAAGGAAAGCAGGCTTTAAATTAAAGGGTATGTTATTTTTTTTAAGATTTTATTTATTTATCCTGAGAGACAGAGATATAGGCAGAGGGAGAAGCAGGCTCCCTGTAGGGAGCCTGATATGATCCAGTACCCTGGGATCACGACCTGAACCGAAGGCAGATGCTCAACTACTGAGCCACCCAGGTGTCTCTATTGTTTTTTTAAGAGAGGGAGTTGGGGGGGGGGGGCAGAAGAAAGGGGGAGAGAGAATCTTAAGCAGGCTACATGCCCATCATGGAGCCTGATATGGGGCTAGATCTCACCTGAGATCATGACCTGAGCTGAAATCAAGAGTCAGACACCTAACTGAGTCACCTAGGTGCCTCAATGGGTGCATTATTAAGGTAGTTACCCACAGTGGGTGGCTGGAGTTAAGACAACAGAGAAACTCAGTAAAATAATGAAAAACAGAGTCTTCAGTATTATTCAACTCAAAGGGAGAGAAAACTGGGATATTTGCAGCATAACTCCTAAAGTTTGATTGAACGACGATGGGGTGATGTAGGAGTATTAATTCCTTGGGATTTCTGAACTGCCATGGGAAGTAAAACCTTCTGTAGTTCCAGGAAAAAAAAGTTGTTTTTTTTTTTTTTGTTTTTTTCTAAGGTCTTATTTATTTGAGAGAGGGAGAGAGCACAAGCGGCAGGCAGAGGGAGAAGGAGAAGCAGGCTCCCCACCCAGCAGGGAGCCTGATGCAGGACTTGATCTCAGGACCCCTGGATCATGACCTGAGCTGAAGGCAGTAGCTCACCCGACTGAGCCACGCAGGTGCCCCCTCTCCCCAAGGGTCTTAAGGCATAGAGATACAGACATTGAAAACTGGAAATTGTCCAGAGCATACTGAAATAAGAGGTCAAGGGGCTAAGAGTTATGTGCAGGGCACTGACGGTATCTACCACAAAGGGTAAACCATAAATAGACCCTTCTTCACAGAACAGAGAGTTGGAATCACTTCAATCCTTAGTGGAATTAAGTGATCTGCCAGAAAAGCACATTACTAAGTAAAATTTTGTGCAGTTTTTCTACTACTTCTCAAAAGAAGGTTGCTCTAAACCCACTCCAGTAGCCACTGCAAGTAGCAGAATTCTCTATTATCCTTTAGGTGATTATGGAATTAGTTTTGATGTTTTCATGTTCATTCATGATTTGGGTTATTTTTGCCTTTGTCTTAAGATTCTTAACAGGCATTTATCCATTTTACCGCTCTTTGGGAAAAAAAAAAGTTTTGGCTTTATGACTTTCTCTATTTTTTTATTCTATTTCAATAGTAAAAATATCTTTTTACTTCCTTTGACTTTTTTTTTTAATTGGCTGTTCTTCCATTAATCTCCTGAACTTTATGTTTAGATGATTTGTTACTCGGCCATGCTTCTTTTTCTAACATATGTATTTCAAGCTACAAATATTCCTTGAAGCCCATATTTTACTTAAAAAATACTTTAATACAGGTTTTCTATTCAGTTCAAAAATTTGCCTAATTTCCACTGTGATTTCTTACCTTAGCCCTGGGTTACCTAGAGGTAAGTATCTTAAGAACAAGGATTTTTTTTTTTTAGTTTTTTTTTTTTTTGTATTAATCTTCAACTTAATTCTATAGTAGTTAGAGAACATGCTCTATATGTTGTGATTCTTTGGAGTTGATGAGACTTGCTTTGTGACTAGCACATGTAATTTTTATAAATGTTCCATGTGCACTTAAAAAGAACGTATATCCTGCCACCATTGGGCGTAGTGTTTTGTGTTTGTGTGTTAATTAGATGGAGTTGGCTCCACTAATTTTGTGTCCATGTCATATCAGTTATTAAGAGAACACGTTAAAATCTCCTACTGGGATTGTCAATTTGTCCAACTCCTAACATTATCAATTTTGTCATCTTATACATAAGAGTTCTATATGAATTTGAATCTACTTCTGGAATTTCTCCTCTATTTTCCAGACTTGTCCATAGAGTCAAGAACAATTAATACAATCTTGTACTTAAAGAGAGTTTCATAGTAAGTTTTAATATCTAGTGGGCAAGTTAAGTTCTCAGCCCTTCTCCCCTATACTTCGCTTTCACAATTTTCTTGGCCTTGGTTATTCTTCCTTTTATTTTCCCTCTAGACTTTAGAATTAGCTTTCAGTAATAACAATGAAAAAAAAATCTTTTGTCATTTTTTGATATGTGGTATTTATAAATTTTAATTTAAGGAAAACTGATAGCTGTATCACACCGTCCTCCTATGTGTATGGCTTTCCATTTGGTCTTCTTACCTTTATTAGTTTCAGAATCTTCATTTTTAGTTTTAATATAGAGTACTGACTTCTAAACTTAATGTGAAGAAAACAGTTATGTAGATACTTGCTAAAATGCAGATTCCAAGACCTACCCCCAGAGATTTTAATTCTTTAGGACTAGTATGGGGTTCAAATGGTCTCATGTAGATGGCCTAGGAAAAACTTGGAGAAATACTAGTTTGTATCTTGTATATTTCTTATGTTTTCCTAGGCATTTTACTTTTTTGTTGCTATTATAAATAAAAACTCTTCTTTCATTTTAACCTTTTTTTTTTTAAATTTATTTATTCATGAGAGATACAGAGAGAGAGAGAGAGGCAGAGACACAGGCAGGGGCAGAAGCAGGCTCCATGCAGGGAGCCTTACATGGGACTCAATCCAGGGTCTCCAGGATCACACCCTGGGCTGCAGGCGGCGCAAAACCGCTGCGCCACCGGGGCTGCCCCAATTGGCTTTTGTTTACATATAGAAAGGCCACTGATTTCTATTTCTTGTTGTTTCTGGGTGATTTCCAAAAGAGGGAAATAGTGGCATTATTCCAGTTTCAAATAAGAATTTATGCTGGTAAATTATCTCAGTTGAGGTTATAATTGTATGTAATTTCTTTGGATATTTTCAGAGTTTGTTTGAATTTTTAATCATAATAGTATTAATTTGTTTCATGGAAATAATAATGTATTCTTCCACAGAAAAGGCAACTGTGGCCTTTTCAAAACACTTATGGTGTTTTGCCCCCAATTAAAGGCTACAAAGACATGAGTAGAACATTTTCTAAACTTTGAAAAACTCCATTCAAGAACTGATACCCATCTTGTGCTGAAAAAAGTTCAAATTATTATCTAAAAAAACTATTTCCAAGGTGGAAATCTATAATATATTCTCTAGAGTATTTTACTCATAAATAGTTTTGGACATTGCTTTTCTTTATCTTATATTTTAAAAAATTTGTCAACATCTTACAAATTAGAAAAAATAAAAGCAATCCCCTGCCCCAGGGTGGCATATTATGGGTTATCAGTGGAATAAGAATAAACACAGGACCTTATAGTCAACATCTTACTAGCTACTAACCCACATTCCCACCATTATTCTTTTTCTTCCCCCACCATTATTCTTGAAAGGCTAGTACCAACTATTTCATTATAAAAGTCTACAGTTAAAGGCTGACACCAGAGCCCTTCATAAAAAGATGGAGATTTTACTACTCTAGCTGCACTGCTGTGTGAAGGAAAGGAGTGAGGAAGGAAATGAGTCACTGTGATATAATAAGCAATATATACATTGATCTCTGTTCCTAGTTCCTGTTAATATATAGCCTTTGATCTTGGTTCCGACAGAGTTCCTGAAACTCCTGGAATTTCCTGGGTGATAGGAGTATCCTTTGTTCTAATGAGGTGACACTCAGTAGGCCCCTGGATAGGGACTGGAGCTTTTAGCCCGTTCCCCTATTCCCAGAGGGGGAGGAGCTGGGCATTGAATAAATAATTGATCAGGCTTATTTGATGAAGCCTTCATAAAAATCCTTTAAATATGGGGCTCAAAGAACTTTCAACTTAGTGAACACATCCACATGGCAGAGGAGTGGCACGCCTCAACTCCACAGAGACAGATGCTCTTATACTTGGGACCATTCCATACATTACCCTACGTTATCTCTTCATTTGACTGTTTGTTTAGATCCTTTATTATATAAAATGTTGGTAACTGTTAAGTGTTTCCCTGAGCTCTGTGTGCTATACTAGCAAATTCCTGAACCCAAGAAGGGGTCATGGGAACCCTAATCTATAGCCACTTGGTCAGAAGTATCAGGGACAACCTAGGACTTGTGACTAGTGTCTAACGTGGGAGCAGATTTGGGGGACTGAGCCCTTAATTCGGGGATCTGATAATTGATTTGTTGGATACCCAGTTAGTGTAGACTTGGCTGATGTGGGAATAAATCCACACATCTAGTGTCAGAAGTGCTGTCAGTGTACTAGCAGAGTAAGAGTAAAGGGACATAGTATGTTTTTCCTGGATAGTCATATACAAAGAGCTGTACTTCTGCCCCAAAGAACAAATTATAATCTTACCTGCATAATTTGGAAGGAAAAATTTTCTTGTAAGAACTTCTTAATATGAGGGACCACACCTTTTGGTAGAGTATTAATTGCATTCAATAACTTCTTCACTTCTAATAGTAGGTTAACAGGGACAAGATCAGTAGGTATGTCCTTTTCCTGTTTATCCTAGAAGACATTATTTATTAAAAATTTAAACAGTTATACATATTCTAATTACTCTAATATTAAGACCAGCCAAAGTATTAAAAGAACAAAGAATGGGTCGCCTGGGTGGCTCAATGGATTAAGTGCCCGACTCTTGATCTCAGCTAGTTCTTGATCTCAAGCCCCACACTGGGCTCCATGCTGGGGGTGGAGCCTACTTTAAATAAAAGAAAAAAAGAAAAAAGTGCCTTTACATACTATATGTAGATCACTGTGACAGAGCAATAGAAAATCAAAATAAGAATAAGACATTCTCTCTGCTTTCAAGGAACTTAAAACATAGCAGATTTAACACCAAAACTCAGGAAACTTTAATATATGCACAGCCATCATAAATTCATTTGAAAGTTATAAGGGAAAGTAAATATTCTAAAATAGGAATAATTATGCCATAGTCTTTTTTTTTATGCCATAGTTTTTAATAGGATAGTGGGATTTAAAGATTAAATCCCACTTACAATTTAGGGCTTAAATGTGAATTAGGCCTCAAGATGGTTGCCCTTGAGAAGTACAAAGCATGCATTGAATTAGTCCACTTGAGGCATAAAAAAATGCTAAATAAAATATTATATAGATTATTCTACAAAATAATATGAAAGCTATATCTAAGAGTACTTTTTTACATAGGTGACATGCTTTATCTACTAAACTCACAATATATTGAAAATAAAAAGAATTGTAATAGTTTATATTATAAACAAAGCAGTAAAACACAATGACTCTTAATTCAACCAGAACTAAGTAAGTCATACTTAGTAATCTTGGGTCTACAGGAACTCATTCTTACAGACTTATTAATAAGCCATCAATACTGGTTAATCAATAGCTATGTAGTCGAGTCCTGGTGGATTGTGTATTAACATTAGTTATGAGGAACAGGTGGGCATCAGAAATGGAGAAGCACCTGGAACAGATGGATGATGGCCTTCCTCAAACCTTAACAAAATACGACGGTTTCCATACCCTTTTAAACTTTGGGAATAAGAATATATTGCTGCTGCCCTCTGCAAATCAGAACAGATAGCTTCTTACTACTCTGGAGGTCATGTAAAGCTTGAGTCACTGAAATGTCCTGGGGTTGAAGGTTGACTCCCTGACCATCAGCCAGGTCTTCAACAGATTGTAATTACCCAGGAAAGTGTTGAGGAATCAATAAAGTCCATAGTAGGACTATCTGCCTATTCCTCCCTTCTGGGTTTGAGTCCTTTTATATATTTAAGATTTTATTTTATTTATTCATGAGAGATGCAGAGAGAGAGAGAGAGAGAGAGAGAGAGAGAGATGCAGAGACACAGGCAAAGGGAGAAGCAGGCTCCATGCAGGGAGCCCGACGTGGGACTCGATCCCAGGTTCCCAGGATCAGGCCCTGGGCTGAAGGCGGCACTAAACCGCTGAGCCATCCGGGCTGCCCTCTGGGTTTGAGTCTTAAAGATTCTTCCATCCCCATCAATATCCAACAAATAACCTTATATTTTATTATATTTCATCATATGAAAATTATATCTGAAAATATAGGAAAGTGTTAACAGTTTGCTAAATCTCAGTGAAGGATAGATAATTCATTATATTATTCTTGCAACTTTTCTGTAGATTTGAAATTTTTCAAAAAGTTAAGCAAAAAGCAAAAAACAAAACAAAAAAAACCCTTCCACAATCTAACTAGCTAAACCCTTGAAAAGAATGACCACTATCAGTAGTGCATATATTTCAACCTAACGGTCAGTTCTGCAGTCAAAAGTCGCCACGAAATCATCTTCTTGATATTATCAAATTGATACACATGCAAGATTATTACATGAATAAAAATTCTTAATAGGATATACTATAAATTTATATGAATAAATAAAATTTTTTTAAAAAAATTAAATATATAAATATAAATTTATATGTTCATATAAATCTTATATTAATGTATAATCTATTCTCTTTCATTTTGAACTGAAAGTTCTAACAGTATAGATAATAAGAACAGAAAAGAATTTTAAAACAACTCAAATTTCTTACTAAATAAAATTCTGTGTTTTCTTTGCATGTGTATAGTTTTCATTTTGTTTGGATTTTGCTTTTAGAAGTAAGGGATTTCTTAACATTGATTGTTGTGATGTTTTGGGGCAAGTCAATTCAATCACCTGGTAATTTTAACTTATAGTGAGAATTGGTGCTTATAATAACTTCGAGAACAATTATCAATTATCGGAGAGGTTTAATTATGACCATACATTTATGAAGGAAGGAAAGCAGAGTCACCCTGAAATTCTTAACAGATAAACTGATTAGAATTACAGTTACATTGTCATGCATAATTACTCATTGCTAATTAACAATTATTGAAAATTAACCTTCTCTTACCAGTTGGTCAGTAGATTTTTCTACCTTATTCTTGATTTCTCCCTTAGTCTGCTCCTCCACAGTTGGATCCCTACTTTAAATGAAAAAGAAGGATGTATTCAGAGTATCTCCTTACAAAGAACACAAATTGTAGTAGTAAAAAATCTAACAAGCGAATTTGCCCGAAAGTTCAAAAAGTGTAAACAATGTGTAGCAAAAACTGGTAATAGGTGTAGGTGTCATACCTTTAGGGACTCAAGTGAAAGAAAAAAAAAAAAGTATGCTCTGCCCTTACTGGATGGTGGTAAACAGAACTGAAAATCAATATAAAATATTTTTCTTGAACAGACACAAACTATGGGAAAAAATTAACTTTATAGCATTGTTTCAACGTAAAATAAAAGGGGTCTTAAGGCTAATGTTTTGTGTGTGTATGTGTGCATGTGTTTATGAACATAATAAAGGTTTGGAAAGGATTTATCTTACTCAGATCTTTTTTTGTTTCATGTTCCTGGCCTCAGTTATCCAGTTCTCCAAAATGATTTTTTAAAATTGAGAAAGAACATCATATTTAAAAATGAACTATTTTTGTAAAAAGGAATAACCTGACAAGTTGTGCTTCTGACATTAGTTTGAAATGTGAACATATGCAGTGTTACATATAGAACTGGAAAGTTATTTATAAAATTGCTTTTGCCTATGTATAGAACCATGATATAGGACCCATAACATAGGATCATATAGGATTTATACAATCTTTTTAATTCTAATGCACTAACAGAGATAAAACTGAGGTGAGAAATTTATCTCAATGGCTTTACTCAGCACTGTACTTTATAAAAATTATTCTATCTTACTTCACATTTATGTATTGATCTCCTAGACAATCATTTATCATCTACTATGTGCCTCCTGACTTTGTGAGGGGAAACTGGGACAGATAAATAGTATAGTATTATCCACATAAAATTTCAACAGAAGAGGATTTATATACACAAATGATATTTCACAAGATGGTTCTCAGTGCTCTTTAAAACATCATGGCAAAGAAAAACCTCAAGTGTCTTTTCATCCACATCTAAGCCCCACTCCAAAAAGGAACACAGGGAATTTTCTTGTGTTGTCAAGAAATGAAAATTACCACAGCAGTATTCTGAAGCCTCTCAAGGTTTGCGGAAGAGTACAAAATACAAAAAGTTCTCAAATGTATACCCTTCTTGCCAACTCTATTTTACAATCATTCACTCCTTGACCCAACAGTTCTCAGTCCCAGATGCATATTAAAGTCACCTGTAAAGCTTCTGAACCATCCATATGTCCAAACCCTGCTTTGGTGCTTCTTAATCAAGTGTGGAAAGTGAGCTGCTATATTCACCATAGTTTTCCTAGCAAATTTTGATATGCAAACTTAACCAATCCTCACTACCTCTCCAACATTAAAATTACTCTATTAAAAGTTACTAATGAAATCCCACTATTTGTTATTTTAACAGGTTTATCTTAGTTCTTCATTTTACCTGGCCTTTCTGCATCATTTAATATTGCCCATCATATCTTCCAATCTTCCTTGAAAAACTGTGCATTCTTTACTGCTGCTGGTTCTCCTCCTAGTCTTACACTTCTCAATTCATACCACTGGCTACATCTCTTCCTCTCACTCATCATATTCACTTATTATTTTAATAATATTTAATATGGGGATGCCTGGGTGGCTCAGAGGTTTAATGCCTGCCTTCGGCTCAGGGCATGATCCTGGAGTCCCGGGATGGAGTCCCACATCGGGCTTCCTGCATGGAGCCTGCTTCTCCCTCTGCCTAGGTCTCTACCTCTCTGCCTCTCTGTCTCTCATGAATAAATAGATTTAAAAAAAAATCTAAAAAAAAAAAAAAAAACTTAATATGAACTATGTACATTAACTGTTTCAAACCATGCTTCTGATGTATTAGAATAGGAAGGTATATCAGCAGTCATCTGTGGTAATTACTTTATATTAAGATGGGTAAATTGATGTCCAGAGAGGTTATATAACTTGTTTTTAAGTTATATATCTAGAAAGTAGCAAAGCTAGAATGAGACACAAGACCAGTATTTTTCTTTTGCTATTTTGCTACTTTTACCACCTGTATGCTTTGTTCTACTGCTAGGAGCTAAAATTTTGCTATAATAATATATCCTGAAATATACACAGTATATACACTAAAGTTCCATTTTTAAAAAAGATTTGTTTATCTATTTGAGGGAAGGGAAAGAATCTCAAACAGACTCCCCACTAAGCATGGAGTCCAACATGGGGCTTAATCCCCAAACCCATGAACCAAAAACCAAGAGTCAGACACGTAGGACTCAGGCACCCCACTAATATCCCGTTTTTATCCCTCTATTCTTACATTTTCTACTTAAGTCAATTTCATTTATGCCCATATAAAAACAAATGCTCTCAGATAAGGATCAGGCCCTTCTTATGCACTACTTAACCTCCAAGTATCTATCCCAACATCGGACATAAAGTACACACTTAAGTATTTATTGGATGAATAAACAAACTAATAAGCAAACTCTCATGAATTCTAATAGCACCAATTCTAATGACCCCTAAAACTTGCTTTTCCGACACTACTACTACAAATTTCTAACCATCTACTCAAAAACTTCATAACTTAAGATGTCTTAGCAATACCTCAATTTCCTCATGTCCAAAACTGAATTATCTATTCTCTCTTTCTCACACACACATTAAACCTGTCTCAATTAATAAGCCCTATATTAATGGTACATATCTCCTTCTGATCATTAGGAACCTTTAAGTCATGAGTCACCATTCAAACATCAGGACAGGAAATAACGAATGTTGGCGAGGATGTGGAGGAAGGGGAACCCTCTTACACTGCTGGTAGGAGTGCAAGCTGGTACAGCCACTCTGGAAGTGTGGAGGTTCCTCATAAACTTAAAATAGAGCTGCACTAGTGGGTATTTATCCTAAAGATACAGATGTAGTAAAACTAAGGGGCACCTGCACCCCAATGTTCAGAGCAGCAATGTCCACAATCACCAAACTGTGTGAGAAGCTACGATGTCCTTGGATAGATTAATGGATAAAGATGTGAGATCTATATATATATAATACAATATTTTGTGTTGTACTTCATATATATATCAGATATAGATGCGAGATATAGATATGTGTGTGTGTATATATATATATAAAATACAATATTACTCAACCATCAGAAAGAATGAATACCATTTACATTGACATGGATAGAACTGGAGGGTATTACGCTAAGTGAAATACATCAATCAGAGAAAGACAAATATTATATGGTTTCACTCATAAGCGGAATATAAGAAATAGTGCAGAGGACCATAACAGAAAGTGTGGAAACGGAATGGGAAAAAAATCAGAAAGAGAGACAAACCAGGAGAGACTCTTAACTCTGGGAAACAAACTGAGGGTTGCTGAAGCGGAGGTGGGTGGGGGATGGCATTACTAGATTACCAGCATTAAGGAGGGCACTAAGGAGGGCACGTGATGTGATGAGTACTGGGTGTTATATGCAACTGAATTACTGAAAACTACATCTGAAACTAATGATATACTATAGTTAGCTAATTGAATTTAAATTAAAAAAAAAAAAACCTTTGAATCATCTTTTATTTTTTTTGTTTGCCCTTTTCCTCATATTTAAAGTCATAGAATTCTGTGGATTCTAGTTCTATAAATCCCTCCTCTTTTCTAGTCCTACTATGCAGGCCTTCATCAGCTTCTTCCTGAGATATTACTAGTGTTGTATTTGGTTGTCTCTTCCTTACCACCATCAAGAAGTAGTCTTTCCAAAATACAGTGTAAAATTTCCTTTATCTTTTTAAAATGCCATGGTTTCTGCACAAAATAAAGTTAAACTCCTTAGAAGACCGTTGAAATCCTCCCATTTTATCTTAAGTATTTTTTCTTGCTATTTCCTTCCATTTCTATACACATCAGAATGCTTCTTATCCCTTAATGTTCAGTTCAAGTGATCTAATGGAAACCCACTCAACTCCAGTCAATCATTATTGTTCCTTTCTACATATAGTCATGGCACTATGCATGCAGTTTGCCTAAAGGTAAAACTTTTTATATATCTTCCTACTACATTACAATTCTAAGTACCCAAAATTTTGTCTGTCTTTATTCTCTAAGCACCAAGGAGGTACTTTACATTAGAAGCATTACACTAAATGCTTATAAATTAAATTAATAGACCATATTAATGAAATCAATTAGTGAAAATGCCCCCATGTAGAAAGCTGTAGTACATTTTTCAATTCTTATCTCTTTAGCTAGAGTGTGGTCCTTAAGAGAAACTTTCTGTTAAATTAGATCTAACCCCAGTCTACAACTCCCACTAATAGAAGTCGCTAAATTATCTCTAAGCATAAGGGTATCTCAATCACACTAGCTTTCCCAGAGGACATTTGTCCTTTCCATAGGCAGAATGCAACAAATGTGGTTGGTTTTTGTCAATCTATCCCTTACCTCATAAAAAATTCTTCTGGTAGAGAATCCATGCTGCACAATATTGTTTTGCAAAAGTCTTATCCCAATGCTTGCAGACTTTACGGATGTTTAAAGCTGTAAGAAAAGTAATATATTTTTAGTGGGAAGGTAGAAGGATTACATTCTTTTTCCCCCACTATAAAAAAAAAATACCGGATCATTGAAGAAAATTTTGAGATAGTTATAAAAAAATGAAAATTAGTTTTACCATCTAAAGATAAGTCATTGCCTATACTTTAATACACTCTACTTCATCCAAGCAAGATATATTTTACCTTTTGCAAAATAGGATTTGTAATCATACTGGATAAACAATGTTCTACACTACAGTTTTCACCACTGAACACTATATCAAATGCATTCCTCATGTTACCTTATATTCCTACTATGTATTCTCATTGGCTACACAACTGCGTGACTGGGGTTTCCTAGACTATTACCCTATAGTTGGCCATTTAAATTGTTTCCTATTTTTCCATTATAATTAGTTTTGTGATAAATGCCACTGTCCATAAGCCTTTTTCCATATTTATGATTATTCACTTACAAGAAATTCTCAGAAGTAGAATTTCTCAAAAGACACAAATATTTTAAGTCTCTTGGTGCATACTGCTTAAACGGCTTCCCAAAAGGTTCCTACTCATTTACTTTCCACAGAGTAAGTTCCTGTTTAACACAATCTTCAATAACACTAATTGTTGTTTTTAGTCTAAAAGTAACATTTAGCCACTTTCCCCCAATAGATATGATTCTAGATCTTCATAAAATAGGAAAGAGGGGATGTACACTCTCTAGTTCAAATATCAATGAATGTTGTGCTTATTTCCTCAAAGGAAAAAAAAAACTGCACAACACAAATGAAAACAAAAAGAGAGCACCTACTAGTATATCTATTTATATAGCTCAACTATCCCAAGAACAACTCTTCTAAAATTAGTCACATTAACACCCTGATGTTTATAGCTGCATAATATACAATAGCCAAATAATGGAAGAAGCCCAAGCGTCCATTGATAGATGAATGGATTAAAAAGATGTGGGGGGTATTTATGTGTGTGTGTATACGTATATATGTGTGTGTATATATATATATATATGGAATGAAATACTACTTAGCCATTCAAGAGAATGGAATGTTGCCATATGCAATGACATGGATGGAGCTAGAGAGTATAATGCTAGGACAAATAAGTCAGAGAAAACCAAATACCATATGATTTCACTCATATGTAGAATTTAAGAAACAAAGCAAAGGAGTGAAGAAAAAAAGAGAGACAAACCAAGGAACAGGCTCTTAATTATAGAAAACAAACTGATGGTTACCAGAAGGAAGGTGGGGTGGAAGGATGGGTTAAATAAGTGATGGAGATTGAGAAGTATACTTGTGGTTATGAGCACCAGGTGATGTATGGAATCATGAATCATTATATTGTACACCTGAAACCAATATAACACTGTATGTCAACTGGAATTAAAATTAACAATAAAGAAACATATCTAAATGAAAGAGGTTACTTGAAAAAAGGTATTACACAGTGTAGTTTTAATGAGTCAAGCATATGGCTTCTCGCATATGCTTCTACACCTAACTTTATATATCCTTGTATCTCAATGAAGGAGGTTTTTTTTGGAAATAAGGTTATACAGTATAGTTTCAATAAGTTCAACGCAGGACTATTTCCATATGCTTCTACGCATATGTTTACAAACATATATCTTAATGAAGGATGTTACCTTAAAAAAGGTATATACACAGTGTAGTTTCAATGAGTTAAGGATATGACTTCTCATTTACTTCTACACATAAGTTTACAAATATTTGTATCTCAAAACTATAAAATTAGTCACATTTGTTCTGTATTTTTTGAGAATTCAAGCCTCCAGACTTGATGGATGATTTCTCTGCTAGGCCGATTTCCCTTTCTAATCCCTGTATGAAAGTCCAGGAAGTATTAGTGTAAATGTGTAAAACTATTGTTCAGTGCTTTGAGACAAAGAAAGACATGAGAAAAAAGAAAGTAATAGCAATAACACAAAACAGACCTAGAGTGCCTTGCTGCAAAGTCCAAGACTAGATAAAATTTCTCATTTCTTGAGTATGAAACACGTATTTATCCCAGTAACTAAGAAACCACTTTCTCTGATAGCATTTGTAATATATAGCTGGAAGTTAGACTGGTAGAGCTTTTGGAGGCCCATCATTAAAATGTAACTCAATAAGATCATTTCCAAGTTACTCATTAAGATTTCAGATTGTATTTACTCAAAGAAATGCTATTTTACATGATATGGACTCTCCCTAACACCCGAAAAAGGCAACTGAACACATAGAAAAGAAGTAACAGCAGGACCTGAACCCTCTTAAGACTTGAGGTCTGAGTCATTTGTGAGCTTAAGAGGGAAGGGGCAACTCAACACCCCGCTAAAAAGAAGTCCAAAACTAGTACTCCTAATTATGATACTGTCTTAACATATATTCTATATTTGATTCACACCAGCTTTAAATTACATATATAAGTCTTGAGAGATAAAAGGTAATTCTTCAACAATTGAATGGACACTTAATTAAAACACAAACATTTACACACACACAGACGTCTATCTAAATTTCTTCACTTACTAACACATGTTGGTGAGGATGTGGAGAAAAAGAAACCTTCACACACTGTTGGTAGGAATGGAAATTGGTACAGCTACTGTGGAAAACAGTATGGAGGTTCCTCAAAAAATTAAAAACAGAAATACTGCATGACCCAATAATTCTATTAAGTATTTACCCAAAAAAATGAAAATACTAATTTGAAAAGATATAAGCATCTCTGTTTACTGCAGCATTATTTACAATAGCCAAGATATGGAAGCAACCCAAGTGTCTGTCAAGAGTTGAATGGATAAAGATGATGTGGTATGTATACATACACAATGCAATAAAATATTACTCAGCAATAAAAAAGGATGAGATCCTACCATTTGTAACATATGGAATTAGAGGATATTATGCTAAATGAAATGTCAGAATAAGATAAATACCTAAAATAAAACAAATGAATAAACAAACATAAAGCAGAATCAGACCTATAAATACAGAGAACTGATGGTTGCCAGAGGGAAGGGGGTTGGGGCATGGGCAGAATGGGTGAGGAGGAGTAGGAGATACAGATAGGCTTCCAGTTATGGAACGGTAAATCACAGGAATAAAAGGTGTAACATAGGAATATAGTCAATGATACAATAATAATGTATGGTGACAGATGGTATCCACACTTGTGGGGAGCATAGCATAACCTACAGAGATGCTGAATTACTATCTGTACACCTGAGACTAATGTAACATTGCATGCCACTTATACTTAAATGAAAAGTTAAAAAAATAAACTTCCTCATTTAAAAAGAGAGCTTTCTAATACCTCTTAGTTTCTTGCCCATCTGTAACAAAATATATCTTGCTGCCAGTATAACTCACCTATGCAGAACCCAGTTTTCCTAAGTAAATTATTTTATGGTTTTACTCTTATTTTTTAAAAACTCAATAAACAGAATCATGCACCTATTTAAATTTGCATTCTCTGTTCAATACCAGTAAAAAATACAGCCTAACACTAATAATAAAGCAGAGATACATTATTCTTTCAAACTAAATCAGATCTACTTCATCTCAGTAAAGCTGTACAGAAAAGGACATAGCTTTGAGAATTCTAGGACTGTGATCTGTTTTTCTTTTATGGTTTCTATAACCTCCAGGCTATTTTAACAAAAAGTAAGTTAGGCATTACGTCACAGATAGAGTATACAAACACACGCTTTTTCTAGACAAAGCAATCCCCTCATTTCCAGAATTTAAAAACCCAGACACAGATATCTCCCCCTCTGATAAACTCTCCATCAGCTAGCTGTTTGTACAGATCACAGCAAGGCTGAAAAAGGAGGAAGATTCTCTGGCAACAAGGTAGAGAAGATGGAAGGCCTCTGCTAAGCTATTCAGTGTTCAGCTTGAAAAAGAAAAGAGCATAATATTAATAAATCAGAAGATATTTGGATCCTGAATTAAGAGTTAAAATAAGCTAATGACTTTCAGTCTGCTTAAAAATACAACCTGAGCTGAATCTCTGTGATGAAAGGTTTTCCAGAAGAGTATCATCACCCCATCATCTCCTAGGAGCTAAGCAGATCATGTGTGGCACACCCCACTGCTACAGTAGCAGCAGCAGCAGGCAGCACTTTACAGCCTCTGTGGGGAAGGAAGGCGTCAGTGCCTAGCAACGGAAAGGAAGTAGCCAGCCTGAAACGTTAACAGTGTGCTTCTAAAATAATCCAAAGGTTCTTACCATTCTAGAAGAGGCTGAAGGAAATCTTTAAAATCAGGGTTAATATGGGAGAGAGGATGAATCTGGTTTTCCTTGATATATTCATTTCAATAGGCTTTCCTGGTCAGCAGGAAACAAAAACTGACTCTGCCTTCCTGGAACTAAGGGGCTGCTCTCTCACAGGAACCTATTCAGGTGCTGGATGGTTGATCAGAGGGCAAGTTAAAGTTCAGTGTCAGTTTACAGCACACCTTTGTCCAGCAAACAAAATGATTTTATCTACAGGCTGTTTTACTGGTTGAAAAATAAGGTATTGCCATCCATATCCTGACAACAGTAAAATGCCTTTCTTGCTCCCTCTGAGCTTCCAGCTCCCACTTGTCCTCTTATCTACTGAAATTATAGCAAACATTTCTTTTATCGCAAAGGGCTTAACCCCCATTTTTTAAAGCTGCGCTTATTCACATCAAAACAGGTGCACAGCTTTTGTTTAGAATTGTTTAATTATTCATTCAAATGTTTACCTTGTAGCACTCCATCACCTCCCCAAATAGTATATAGACACAGTTTTTTAAATCCACTCAAGCACTCATCTTAAGTCACTTGACCAAATTAGAGGCTGTAATTGGCCAAAAAGTGCACATAGCAATGCATGGGTAGATGTCCCATGAATTTGCTACCCTTGTCAGTTCTGGCCCTTTCAGACCACACAATGCCAGGTGGAAAAAGGGAGTACCAAGTGTGCAAAAATAGTAAAAATAAAACTCACTTTTCTCAATGCCATTAGCTTGAAATCAAAATAATATACTTGCTATTTTTCAGGAGAGAAATTCAGTTACGAGAACTTTTTTATGCCCACTAAATCAGGGTTCCTCGATCTTAGTACTATTGACATTTTAGGCTAGACAAGTCTTTTTGTTCGGGGAAGATGTATTGTGCATTTTTAGGATGTTAAGGAGCACCCCTGGCTTCTACCTAATAGATGCCAGTAGCAACCCTAACCCCCCTCTCAGCTCCACTGTGAAAAGCAAAAGTGTCTCCAAACACTGCCAAATGTTCCCTGGGGGACAAAAACGGCCCAGTTGAGAACCACCTAGTTGATTAAAAATGAAAAGGTCAATTAAGTAAATACATAACAGATTATTCTGAGGAAGAACAGTAAGACTATCCTGGCATTATGTAACATGTACAAATACAAATCATTTGTCTAAAAGAAAGAAATGACACCAAGTATCTCATTTAGATTTCATCCATGTCAAAAGTTGAGAGATTACATTCACTGTCTACTCAGTTCTCACCATTTTGCAAAAATCATTAACACTGTCTGGCAGCTTATATCAGAAAGCAAGAACCCTGCAAAGTATACCTAGTACCCCTCCTTATAAATATGCCAAAATGGCAAAAATCCTTGTCAAATTAGTTTCTTGTCAAAAGTAGGTTTTTAATTCATTTCAGATACAGTTACATCTGTATTTACACAACAAATCTATAGAATATACATTAATTTGTTTTCATTATTTGGAATCTACCTACAATGAACATGCACAGGTTAGGATTTACCTGGAAATCCAAATATCAAAATACCTATCAGTTTCAGAAAATATCCAAATATCAAAATACCTATCAGTTTCAGTTTAGCCAAAACCACACTGTTCAGAAATGTAACTAGAAACGCTCAGAAGGAGCATATGTTACCACTGAGCAAATTTTCCAAAGTAGAATATTTTTAGCAATGTTATTACTTTTGTTAGACAATAATGAAAAAAGGAAAGGAAACAAGACAGAATGTTGAGACATGACACATGTAGAGATGAAAATCAAGCAAGGAGGAAAGAACATAGTATGCACTTGACTCTCACCCCCACCAATGACAAAGCCTACAATACCCAAATTCAAACTGACCCACCAATGTAATAACACAGACTACTCCTCATTATCTCAGAAAGAAGTATGTTTGTAAGAAGGGTTTACTGAAAAGGTAGGTCAAGCTTTCATTTATGAACAGTTTTCTATCACAAATTAATTGGGTATATTAACGTTGGTTTTATCAAAAATAAGATTAATTTTCATCAGCTCCTATGTGTCTGGCTCTGGGCTGATTTCCTATGTACACCGAAAACATATATGGCTTTCACACAACTCTGAAATAGAAACATTACTGTAATCCATTTTAAAAGTAAGAAACTTAGGGTTAGAGAGTTCATATTGCTAATAAATCTATAAAAGTAGAAATTCAGGCCCAAGTTTCACCAAGTGCAAATTCCATATTCTTTCCACTATGTCCGATTAAGTGCAATATTTAACTTTATATAAGCATGCTGTTCAATTAGAAGCTGAATTAAATAATTTGCATAAAAACAAACACTCAGAAACAAAACTATTTACATGGTCTTACTGGTTAGTAAATGATACTGCAAATATAATTAATCACAACATCTTAATATTTCATAATACACTACTTTCATTAGTTTTTGCTAAGAGAATCCATTTGTTCAACTAAACAATTCAGAAAAATGCCAGGTGCCACATGTGGCACTGAAATGAGTAATAATTAATATGTGTCTGAATGCTCTGTTAAGGTTAATGATTTCGGAAAGTTCCCAAAACAAATTTTTGTGATCATGTATCTAAAGCAATAAATCTGAGACTACACTGAAAATACATGCATAGCAGTTTATTTGTGCATTATAGGCAGGCATTACAGTCACAAAAAGAATGAGATTAAGGAAAGTAAAAAATTCCAGTATTTGTTCCCACACGGACAGTTTCACACATCCCAAGGTGTGCATATTCCACTTTGGACACCACTATCTTAGAAAATGGCTTCACATTTTAATTCAAGAAACAGGTATCTACCCCTTTCATGAACTTAACAGTATTTTCTGAAAGACCAAAAATTTAAAAATGACATACGAAAAGGACTTTGTTCAAAATAGGTCTTCCATAAATACTAGCTGTAATTAAAAATAATCACTGTACCTTAGAAATCACTTACAGCCACTTATCTGTATCTACAATATTGGATTCAGAAACAATGGATAATACTTACATTTTTAAGAAAAAGGCAACCTTCTGATACTAGGATATGAAATTAGATGTGAAAATGGAGTAAAAAAAAAATTACCCAAACTATGTACTTAGATTCTGTGAAATATTAAAAAAAAATAATAATAATCAGGGATTGTTTGAAAAGTGAAAAAGTAAAAAAAAAAAAAAAAAGAAAAGTGAAAAAGTTAATGTTACGGTTTGGCAAATCATTTAGAGATTAGCTGAGTTTTAATATCTGATTGGGAAAAGAAACAGGAAAAATAATTGAAAAGAGAATAATTTTGGCTTATTTAATAGGTTTTTTGCCTTTGTGTTGAAGGTAACATTTCTGAAAAATGAGGGTTGAAATTCTACAGATGTTTTCTGGCTCTGCATAAAGAGCAAAATCAATTTGATATTAATATTTGAATTGTTTTAGCCATAATAAAGACAAGGTATCTAAATAACCTCATGCCTAGACCTCTGCCAATTTTCTACCACTAGATTTCTTTGCTTTGAATCTTGGGAACCTGGGCCAATGGAACTTCCATTCCACCTGCTGTTTATTACAACAATCTCCTAGTTTACATCTGGCCTCATATCCCCACTGAATAGAAGCCCACCCCCAATGTTAGGATTCTTTTTTAAGCCCTCTGTTATATCCCCAGTGCCTACACCAGCACCTGACACTCTTTAAGCACTCAATACTGATTTAAAGGATAAAGCTACCCATCCTATAAATTTGGGCAAATATATATGCAAATATAAAGGACAGCAATAAAAATTTATGGAGAAAGGGATTTTAGGCCAGACCTTGAAGATATTGATATTTTTTGCCCTAAAATCTAGCATGTGTTCCTAAAGCTAATCTATTTCTCTCAACAGCACTTATTCCGGTTTGTCCAACAGAATCTACGCTCTTTGAGTATGAAGGAATATTAATATTTTTTAAAAAACTCTACCTGATTGCTTAAGCTAATTTAACTGTGTGTTTTATTTTTTTTTAAGTGAAATACAGATGCTCACCTAAGCTACAGTCTTAAAATCTGTGGGCATAAAATACTCTTTATAAAAATATATATAGTATGCAAATATGTTAAGCCTGAAATTTTAAAAACTATAAAAATAATGAAGGAAAAAATTGTTTATGGATGGAATTAATAAACATAAAAGTAAAATCATTCTGAAAAAAAGAAAAACAAAAATAAAATCAAAGTTGGGTCTTGAAAAGCAGAATAGACAAACTCCTAGAAAGCCCATGTAAGAAAAAATATAGATAGCATTACAATGAAAAAGGAAATTTAAAATAAAGAGATTAAGAGAATTACTAGAATACTGATCAACTTTATAAAAAGAAACCTGTAAATCTAAAGAAATAGTTGCTATGTTAAAAAAATTTCTATTTCCAAACTTAATAAAAGGTAGAGAAAAGTTATCAGATCTATAACCATATTACAAATCCAAATATTTTCTAAAGATCTACCACTAAATAAGGTTATTAGGCTTAATTTTATGGGCCAGTTGTATACAATCTACAAGGATCAGAGGATTCCAATGTAATTCTCATTCTATAGTACAGAAAACAAAAACTTGATTCCTATTTCAAAAGTGACATATAACCTCAATTCCAAAAGAGAGAATTAAAAACAGGAAAACATTTCAAATATGAAATCCTAAATAAAATATTTGCAGTATAGCAAACACAATATTTGTTACTATTACCTATATGACCTTGGGCAAAGTATTTCACCTCTCCTTAGTTTTTTCACCTGTAAAATGGAGATCATGACAGTACCCAATGCATGAGGTTGTTATGAAGATTAATTAGTAAGCATCAAATTCTTAGAATAGTGTTTGGCATATAACAAATACTCAATAAGTGTTAGCTACTATTATCCCAAGAACCAAAAAGCAACAGAATACGTTGCATTATCATGTTAAAGTGGAAAATGAAATCTATAAACAAATATTTGATAATTTTTTTAAAGTAGACATTTTGGAAAATCTTTAAATAAAACAGGTATAAAGGGCAATCCCCTAAACATTTGAAAGGCTATTTATTACAAGCCAATAGCACAAATTATAGTAAGTGTTAAAATACTGGTCATCCTCATTCAATTAAGTAAGAAGACAAAGATGTTCATTATCATCATGATTATTCCATTTTTTTTGGAATACATTAATGAAACAAATACTGGAAAAGATGAAATTATTATTTGCAGATGATATAAAGCTAGAAAGTCTAATAAACAAAACTCTTAAGAAATTTTAGTCAGAATCTAGATAAAAGATGTATCAAAAATCAGCATCTTTTTACAGTAGCAATAGCAAATTGAAATTCTAAAGGAGAAAAAGAGAACTCACATTAACAAAAATTACATAATGCCCTGAAACTTAAGACTATATGACAAATTTTATAAAATTCCACTGAACGTAAAATACATTATTAACTACCACAGCAACATCTGTATCTTCTCAATCATTCACACCAGAAATGTGAAATCCCTCTCTTCACATCTGAAATGAGTCACTAAGTCCTGCCTATTTCACCTCATCTGTATTTCTCAAATTTGTCATCACCTCTTTGTTATTTCCACTTCAATTATCCTGATAATCCTTTGGAAAGACTGCAGCAAATTAAACATCCTCCTTACTTCTATCCTTATCTATCTCAAAATCATAGCTCACCCACCTGCAAGAGTAATCAACCTAAAGCACAACCCTAAAGAGATCAAGGCCCCATTTTTAAGCCAGCAATCACTGAATTCACGATCAAGAATAATAAGGTCTTTAGTCATCTGGACCCAGCTTCATCTCCTCCTCCTTCTCATTTTGTGGGCCTAAAATAAGGCTCTGTGTTTCTCATATTAGGATATATGAGTATCTCTGCCTCAATACTTTATTGCTTCTCACAGCTACCATCGTGGTACATCCTTCTAAACTTCCATCGTCAATTTTTGAAGATTTTTGAGAATGACACTATTTTATATTAAAGATGAATATCTTACAGAAGAGAATGAAAATTTTCTATCACTGCCTCAGTTAAAGTGCCAGGTTTTAAAGAAAGAAGGCATTTATGACTGGCAGCTTTGGCATCTTCCCTTGGCTCAGAATTAAGTATGAAGATGACGCACTTGTTATTATTACTGAGAAGTCTAACATTAACCTGTTATCACTGCATTTGCCAATGAACCAGGAGGTAACTAACACCTGCTGGGAACAGAATTATGCCAGTCAACCGCTCTAAATTTTTTAAGTTGATTAACTCATTCCGTAATGGTTTGCACCAATTGACACGACCTCACTTTCCCTGCTACGCTCACCCTTGCTCTCTACTCCATTCAGTGCAGCATCCATCCTTGCCATCCGTGACACACTTCCTTCTAGTCCCACCTCAGGACCCTCTCCCCGGAGAGCATGGCTCTGTCCTTCAACTCCTTGAAGCACTTTCTCTATCCTGACCACCCAACTCCCTTCTTCATAAACACTTTTACTCTGGGAAAAGGATTTCTGCTACTTTTTCTTTCTCCATCTCACTCTCATTTTTTTTTTAACCCCTACTAGAATGTAATCTCAACATAGGACTTTTTATTCAATAAATCTTCTTTCTAGTGCCTAGACAAGTACCTCGTACACTGCAGGCTCTCGATCATCAATCATTCATTACCGACCTTATCCTATTAAACAGGTACTACTGCCAGCTGGGATTTTACCTAAGAAAGAAACTGAAGCAGTGAAGAGTCTGCCTTATGGTCACATTGTAAAAGGTGGAACTAGAGTTTGTCAGCACACAGCCTGGCATCGCTCTTTGACATAACCTCAGGAGCCTCCGGAACTCAGGTGGATTCCCTATGGAGTCCCTATTTAGTACATTCCTCTAATTAGACAGTTGCTTCCCAGGAGGGGGATACTTCATCTTTGTTTTCTCGCCACTTCTAACCCTCAATCATACATCACCAATTGTTTACAGAATGAATGAACCCATAGATACATGAATCACCCAATTATTTTTACATTATTATTTTAAGACCTTCACATTTAAAAATGTTTTGATATAAAAAGGACCGCTTTAAAAAAAAAAAAAACAGTGATGCTAAATGTTTTAATGTATGAAGTACTGCCTTTAAAGAGTGATGTAGAAAATATTTCCTTTGACTTGACAAAGACTAATGACGAATGATTTAGTTAAAAAGGACATGTAAAAATTAAAAAGAAAAAAAAAAGCCAAATAAACTAATAAATAAAAAGGACATGTACTCTTAGCAATTTCTCCAGACTGGTTTTTAAGGCTCGATTCAACGTCAGCAGACATCAGGCAGAGAGAACGCTCCAGAAGCAGCTACTTCGTTCACCGTCTACACACATGCACAAGAATTCTCTCGTATCACAGCGCCGCAAACCGAAGTGCCCTGTTCACAGGCACCGAGATTCGGAAAACAATTGATCACGCCGGATTAAAAAAAAATAGTAATAATAAGATACCTCCACTTACAAAAAAAAAAAAAAAAATACTGACGCTCGTGGGAACACCCTCGGCAGCAACGCCTGGCCCAGCAGTCACCCGGGGCTGGCTGTCTGGGAGAAGCCGGACGACTACCTCAAGGGCAGGACGGCCCCGCCACAGAATCCCACGGCCACAGGCTTGCTCTGAAAAACAAACATTCCTGAGGAGACGGGGCGGACGTGGGGGAGAGTTTAACCACAGGCCCCTCCCAGGCCGCCTCACAGTACGGAGCCCCGTATTCTCCTCAGAACTCCTCACCGTGTCTAGACTAGGGAAAAGCGACCATTTCTCAGGTAGACGCTGACGCACAAATGAAAAAGCCGGTCACCCCGCGGCAAGGCCGAAGGAGCAAACGAACCAACACCGAGAGCTCGGCGCAACCGGGACCCCGCCGGCGCCCAACCGCCCCTTCGCAAGTTTGAGCCGCAGTCACGTTTCTCGCGAGATTGATCGCCTCCACGCGATCTCGAAGCTGAAACCTCGCGGCTTTTCGGCTCCAGCGAGGGCCGGGTGGGGAGCGGGAAGGGGGTTCTGGAAGGACAGCGCTCAGCCCCCTCGGGGGACCCGCACGCCTCCTCGACCCGCCTCCCCGCTCCCCCCCGCCTTTCTTCACTGAGAGCGGTTCCCCCAGGGTGCCCAGGGACTTCCGGAGCGCTACCGGAACCGGAAACCTCGGGAGTGAGGGGGTGGAGCTGGAAAAAATCAAAAAAAAGAAGCGCGGCGAGAGCTGGCGGCCGGAGCGGGCGGGCGGCGGCAGCGCCCATGGACTCCACCGCCTGCCTGAAGTCTCTGCTGCTGACCATCAGCCAGTACAAAGCGGTTAAGTCGGAGGCGAATGCCACGCAGCTTTTGCGGCACTTGGAGGTGAGGGGCGACCCCGGGAGGGAGGCGAGTGTCGGCCGTGAATGCCCAGCCACCTGCCTACCCTGCCGCGGGCGCTGGGAGGACGGGAGGGGCGGCTACTCGGGGTCCGAGGAGGGACGGGGGCGGGGGGTTGGGGAATCTAAATTCGGCTGTTTGGGTTTGGTTGTGGAGAGAGCTCGGAGCCGCACGTCTTTCTTCATTTCTTTCTCTTTTTTTTCTTTTTTTCTTTTTTATTTATGATAGAGAGAGAGAGAGAGAGAGGCAGGCAGAGACACAGGCAGAGGGAGAAGCAGGCTCCATGCAGGGAGCCCGACGTGGGACTCGATTCCGCGACTCCAGGATCACGCCCTGGGCTGAAGGCGGCGCTAAACCGCTGAGCCACCAGGGCTGCCCCTCCTGTTTTTTATGTGTGTTTTAAACCAAAATCTATTGCTCAGAATTTTTCAGACCTATATTGCTAAATTGCTTTATTTTTTTTTAAGTTTTTATTCATTTATTCATGAGAGACACAGAGAGGCAGAGGGAGAAGCAGGCTCCATGCAGGAGCCCGACGCGGGGCTCGATCCCCGGTCTCCAGGATCACGCCCTGGGCTGCAGGCGGCGCTAAACCGCCGAGCCACCTGGGCTGCCCCTCTGGTGTGTTTTGTTTTGTTTTGTTTTGTTTTGAACCAAAATCTGTTGCTCAAAATTTTTCAAACCTATATTGCTAAATTGCTTTCATTTTTTTCCTATTAGTTCCCACTGATTTGTATCTAGATCACTTATCCACAGCTTTCTGTGTTCCGATTTGATTTTAGGCTTTTAACCTATCATTTATTGCATATTCGTGCAATTCCAACCACCGTTGACCTGAGTTTAGTAAACAGGTAAGCTCAATCAAAGCTTATTTTAGGGGATCCCTGGGTGGCTCAGCGGTTTAGCGCCTGCCTTTGGCCCAGGGCGTTGATCCTGGAGACCCGGGATGGAGTTCCGCATCAGGCTCCCTGCATGGAGCCAGCTTCTTCCTCTGCCTGTGTCTCTGCTTCTCTCACTCTCTCTGTGTCTCTCATGAATGAATGAATGAATGAATGAATGAATAAATAAAATCTTAAAAAAAAATCTTATTTTAGTTCTCTCTGTTACAGCATCTGTTAACATAAAATTGGACATAACTTTAAGATCTATTTGTTATAGTAACTCTGTGATATAAAGGCTAAGTTACCAAAGATTGGCAAGATACGTACTACAGAGAGAAGACAGTCATGAATCCTATGGCAACATCAATCTTTGGTGATACTGGGATGCATTAAATATGCCTCTGTTTTCTCCAGCCTCACTGATGCTCCTTCTTTGGACTTCAGGTGCCCACTCTCCCTAAGTACATTTTCTTTTTTCATTCATCACCTCAACAATTCCCTGCAAACCTAATAATTAAGGTATTAACTGTTAAATGCTAAGGCTTTGCCTTTCAAGCAGAATAGACCAAGGTGCCAGTGAGCTCCAGACGCCACTTGGTTATAAGCAGTTTTATGGAAGAAGCAGGAGTACAGCATTTTAAATACTAATCTGAAACATCTCTGAGAAAAAAACAGGTATGCCTTGAATATGAGAGCCATGTTACAGTGAATGGAAGGAAACTCAAAGAAATTTGAGGCTTAAAGACTGACTCCTTGATACTGCATTTGCAAGCTTTGAAGGGGTTTGCTGAAAACTACTTCTGCCATTTAGAACGTACGTGCAAGTGCATAATGTGCATTAATCTTAAGTGAAGACTGAGTTTTTAACATACGTGAATAGTCAAGTAGCTACCACTTGTTTCATGATACAGAACGTTTCCAGTCCCCTGTAAAGTTTTTTCCATTGTCCCTTCTCATGTGGTTCAGATAAGTTGACTCATACAATATGTACTTTTGTGTCTGGCTTCTTACATTCTATAAATCTGTGAAATTTATTTTTGTTGCACATGTGCTAGTACTTCTTCTTTTTTATTGCTGCAGAGAATTTCACTGTATAAATGTACCACAGCTTATGTACATTCTTCTGTTGGTGGGCAGTTGGGTTACTAGGTCTAGGTGGAGTTTTGAATAAATCTGTTATAAACATTTTTATTCTATTTTTGAATATATGCACTCATTTATATACCTACAAGGGGCATTATTAGGTCTCATGGTAGGTATATGTTAAGTTTCAGTTGAAATTACCAAGCAGTTTTCCACAGTTTTACACCATTTTTAGCTTCGTATCGGCAATACATGAAATTTGCTGTCACTCATCCATGTAGATTGCCAGTGTTTTCAGATTTTTAAATTTTAACTGTTTTGGTGGGTGATGTTAATGATGAATATCTTTTTTTAAAATTTTTATTTATTCATGAGAGAGACAGAGAGGCAGAGACACAGGCAGAGGGAGAAGCAGGCTCCCTGTGGGGAGCCCGATGCAGGACTTAATCCCAGGACCCTGAGATCATGACTTGAGTCAAAGACAGACACTTAACCACTCAGCCACCCAGGTGCCCCAGTGATGAATATCTTTGTGCATACTTCATGAGAGCAGCATCTCTGAGGATACAAAGAAATGGTTATTTGAAAGGAGATCATTCATTCTGCTATTCTGCATTTCTGGAGTATTTTTTCTTTAAAGCCCCATGCAGGACCTGAGCTTTGAATTTTTTTAGGATTAACAGAGCTGAGGTGATCTCATTCTTAATGGTTTTTTATAGCACTAATGTTATGTAATGATCATGAGCATGGATTCAGGAAGTGAAATTCTGTGATGCTGCTGTCTTGGTGTATACCTCAGTTTACTCATCTGCAAGACAGCACCTAGCTTATAGTTATCACAAAGATGAAGAGAATTAACATACATCTATAGAACAATGCTTAGGCCAAAGTAAGTGCTAAAATATGTTATTCCTAAAATAAATTTCTATTTGCATGAAAGCATCCAAGAAGCAATTTTTACATTTTAACAGGTAATAAATGCAGGTCTCATCCCGAGGGAAATTGTATTTAAAGCAGAAAATGTCTTAATCTTCAAAGGTATAGCTTCATAAATAGGCATAAAGGCAATCAGAACATTCCTTACCCCCTAAATATCTACTATCAGTATGTAATTTTGCCATTGGACCTGTTTTTTCTGTCTTTTTAGACTTTAATGTTAAAACACATGCTCCTTGGGAACAGATATTCTGAAGTTTTTGTTTTTTAAGATTTATTTATTTTAGAGAAAGAAAGTGACTATGAGCAGGAGGGGCAGAGGGAGAGGGAGAAAGAATCTCAAGCAGAATTCACACTGATCCCACAATCCTGAGATCATGACCTGAGCCAAACCCAAGAGTCGAATTTTTAACCAACTGCACCACCCAAGCACCCCAGGTCTATTCTGAAGCGTTCTTATCAGCAAAGCTTTAAAAGAAAAACTGACATCTGAGTGAGGACATAAAAAAGAGATAGAAAAGATTAGAGGGATACTAAACAGCCTGCTTAGACCTTTATCTTTTTAAAAACGAAAGTGTTTAGAACAGATTTTATCCAGTTCTAAAGTAACTACTTGTTTTTCCATCCTTCTAGAAAAGATATATATCTATATAGAATAGTTAGGCTTTGAATAACATTCAGAAAGCTTTTTGAAAATACCTGGCTGTTGAGGCGCCTGGGTGGCTGTCCGTTAAGTGTCCGACTCCATTTATCACTTTCAATTATCAGTGGAAATCTTAACATAGAAATTATTTTCATACTAAATTTGATTACCCTGTGCTCAAAAAATGGAGGGAATGGGAAGCTACACCACTATAAAGCAGTGCTGTGAAACAGACTTCCAGGAAAGTGATTTTTTTACGATTCTCTTTTTAAGTAATCTCGACACCAAACATTAGGCTTGAACTCACAACCCTGAGATCAAGAGTTGAGTGCTCTACTGAGCCAGGGGCCCCTGGGGAAGTGATTTTTAACAAGATACTCTTTAATAACTGAGTAACTAAACATGCTAAACTAGGTTGCAAGGTTTACCTCCTTTATCTTGAATTACACTCTATAGGAATTCTATAGGATAACTACTAGTAAAATTAGACAAGATGGATTAATTTTGGGTAAAGCTTTTTATATACCATTTATGAAAGCAAGCAAAGATCCCTTGACTCAGAGTACCTGTTTTCTGGTGTGGGTAATTGTATTTGCTCTTTAAATTTTATTAATTTTGTTTTAATTTTGTAAAGATTTTATTTATTTATTTGAGAGAGAGAAGGAGAATGCAGATGCAGAAAGAGAGAGAAAAGTAGAGAGCCTGATGTGGGAGCTCAATCCCAGAACCCTGAGATCATGAATTGAGCCGAAGTCACTTAACCAACTGAGCCATCCTGGCGCCCCTATTGTCTTCAGTTTTATTTATCTAAGTAATCTCTACACTCAACTGTGGGGCTCAAACACACGACTCCAAGATTAAGAGTCCCATGCTCTTCCAACTAAGCCCGCGAAACCACCCCTGCACTTTTTAAAAATTTTTTACTTAAACTCAATTGCCAACATATAGTATAACACCCAGTGCTCATCCCATTGGCTCTTTAAATGTTAAAGAAAAGTTTACTTTGGGACTTACATATATGCTTAACCCTTTTTTTTGCTTTGACTTTTGGCCCATGGATCTGACTCTAGCCAGGTTGATCTCCTTGTCATTCTCATAAGATGGACAGTGTTAGTGGGAGGACCTGGGAGAGGACAAATGTGCCTTATCTTTCCTGGAGATGAAGCAACAGTGTCCTAGTGTGAAGGTCATGCTATTCTCCCAAGTTCACAGGGCTTGCCATGGAAGAGGTGTTGGCTAGCAGCTAGCTGTAAAGGACATTGTTACCATCACAGGGCTGCAGGGGTGTCTGCTGTTGCTGGAGTTGTATTGAGGGCGTGCTATAGAAGGTACAAGTGGAAAGGAATATTAGAGATGCTTTCTTAAGCCAGTAATTTCTCCAGTGCAGTGATTATCTGTGGAAATTCAGGTTTCATTATGCACGTGTGGTATTTGGTAAACAAATTTATATTTATCAATGATTATTTCTCTCCCTTAAGAATTGTTTTCATCCTGGAATGCCTGGGTGGCTCAGTGGGATCCGGCTCAGGGTGTGATCCCGGGATCCAGTATCGAATCCCACTTTGGGCTCCTTGTGAGGAGTCTGCTTCTCCCTCAGCCTGTGTCTCTGCCTCTCTCTCTCTCTCTCTCTCTCTGTGTGTGTGTCTCTCATGAATAAATAAATAAAATCTTTCAGCGCAGGTCATGATCTCAGGGTCCTGGGATTGAACCCCCGTTGGCACTCAGTGGGGAGTCTCCTTTTCTCCCTCTTCCTCTGCCCCTCCCTCTTCTTGGCCTCTGTCTTTATCTCTAAATAATAAATCTTTAAAGAAATGAAAATTAAAATACCTGGCTGTCTAACAACTGTTTTGGCCTTTAATCTCAGCTTTATCTGTTCACATGGGAAAGGGGAGGATGGTTTATAGAGTTAAAAGAGAGGAGTAAAAACGGAATAACCAAAAATAAAATTTGTCTATGCATGACCTGGCTACTTAAAAAAATTTTTTTTTAATTTCCATTTTTGTAATCTCTAACTTCTGCTCAGCTTACTGACTTTGAAAGGAGTAAAAGGAATAACACATAGTTAGTCCCATAGCTCCTTTTCACTTTGCTTTGCCTCCCTCAAAATAGGTGGAATGCATGTACAGGAATTTATTTACTCAATAAATATATT